>NC_057808.1:348709577-348719628 GCF_018294505.1 Triticum aestivum | reverse complement strand
CGGGCAGGGGCTCGGTCTGGCGTCGAGGCCGAGGGCGGGCAGGGGCTCGGGCCGCGTCGAGGTCCAGGTCGAGGGGCGACGACAGGTGGGCAGGGGCGACGGCGGCGCGCGACAACCGAGAGGAGGGGGAGAGGTGGGAGAAGGGGGGAATGGGACTTGGCAAAATTTTGAGCCCGCGCGGTGGTTAACTCAAAATAGCAGTAGCGCTGGATTAGGACCCAGCGCTATAGCTAACTTAGCTATAGCGATGGGTCCTAATCCAGCGCTACTACTAACTTTTCCAAAAAAATCTAATTCTAAAATACAAATAGCAGTAGCGCTGGATCCTTATCCAGCGCTATAGCTACCTTAGCTATAGCGCTGGTTCCCAATCCAGTGCTACCGCTATCTTTCTTTTCTTTTTATTATTTTCCTTTCCTAGTTTTTTGTTTTCTTTTATTTTTATTATTTTCTTTTCTTTTCTGTTTACTTTTCTTTTGCTTTTGTATTGCTTTCTCCCTTTAGTTTTTGTTTTTTTCTCCCGACGACGGTGTCTCCCTCCCACACTACGCGAATATCACCGGAAAACCATGCATGTGGTGGTAATTGATGGGGATACGATGTATACATCATTTGACCGATAACGGTTACTTAAGTGCGTACACAAAAATAGATACATACATACATATATATAAATGCTGGTTTCTCAGCTGCATCGACAACGTTTCACATTGAGCTTCTTCCCTTTCTTGTTCATTGTCAAATAATTGAGCCCCTCGTTATGACTTTTTTGGAACCATGGAGTATGATCTTTCTTAGGTAATGTAGTCTTGATTCTTCTTTTCATGTATGCTTCATCGTCATCGTCATCTTCCCTCATCGGGTTGCCGTATTGGTCGTAGTCTTCCTCGTTGGCGACTCCATCCATTCCGACGATGCTCCTTTTGCCTCTCCTCACGACAACACAGCTGGGGTTGGTCGGGTCGGTTATGAAGAAGCATTGTGTCACGTGCTTAGCGTGTACCCATGCCTCAGTTTTGGCGATGACGTTAACGTTCACGGTAGCGCTCTTCGCGTCAGGTATAGACATGGTAGTGAAATACTTGTTTTCCCTTACGACGTCCTTAGCCCATCTAACACGGAACATTGTCACATCGTGCATTCCAGCATAGTCAAGCTCCCAGATCTCTTCGACCCTTCCGTAGAATCTTTCAGTTGTGTCGTTGGCGTCGGTCACGCATTCAATCGTCACCCTGAGTTCTGGTAATCACTGTCCATGTCTTTGGCCTCCGTGTAGAACGTGTACCCGTTGATATCATATGCCTGATAGGTCGCAAGTTTGGGCGTGGGGCCATGTGCTAAGGCATGTATGAGCAATCCGTTCAAACTGCCCTCTTCCGGGAGATTAGCAAGAACTTGCTCTTTGAACCAACGCAAGAAAGTGGCGTTGTGCTCTATAGTAACTTCGTCGTCCGTCTTGGGCATCTCCTTATCACGGTACTTCTTTGCGATGGTTTCTTTGTGCCGTGTCACATAATCATCTACCACATCTAGGTGTTGTAGCACTACTAAGTTAGCCCTGTCAAAGTCGTTCCGTTGATCCGAGTAGTCCACGTGCAATTCCCTTTGGCCGTTGTTGTGACCTTCTCCTCTGAGCCTCCCATCGTGCTTGTTGACGGGCAAACCAATGACAGGGTCTCCGACGCCTATATAATTCTCGCAAAAGGAGATGCACTCATGCGTCAGATACCCCTGGACGATGCTCCCATCGGGACGGGACATGTTACGAACGAATCCTTTGATGACCCCATTCATCCTCTCGAACAGCATCATGCTGTGAAGGAATGTCGGCCCGAGGTCGATGATGTCGTCCACGATGTGGACACACAGATGCACCATGACGTCAAAGAACGCGGGCGGGAAGTACATCTCAAGCTCACATAATATGACAACGATCTCTTCCTTTAGCCTTCGGAGCTACTTCACACTGATGGACTTTTGAGAGATAACGTCGAAGAAGTTGCAGAGACCAGTAAGCATGTCACGGACGTGCTTGTCCATTATGCTTCTAATGGCAACCGAGAGTATCTGCGTCATCATCACGTGACAATCATGAGACTTCATCCCGCTGAACCTTTTCTTCTTGGTGTCTAGAAATCTTCTTATCTTCCCACAATAACCGGAACTGACTTTGATTCCCGTAAGGCACTTGATGAATTGATCGGTCTCCTTCGCACTTAAGGTGAAGCGAGAAGGGGGGCAATAATTCTCCTCCTTCTTGTTGACTTTTCTGCCCCTTTCCCCCTCCCCCGTCTCCTCCGTCGACTTTTTACGGTGCAGATCTTTCCTGATCTTCAAATCTTCCATGTCTTTCCTTGCCTTCGGCCCATCCTTGGTCTTCTCCGGCATGTTCATCAGTGTGCCAAGCAAGCTCTCAAGGACATTCTTCGTGATATGCATTTGATCAAGGCAATGAGGTGTGTCATGATTGGGCCAGTACTCCAAGTCCCAAAAAACAGACCTCATTTTCCATACCTTCACAGCGGCTCCCGCGCCTTTTTCATCCTTCCCGACGTGGGGCACTTTCCCAGTTTTTCAATAGCTCGTTGATTTCGGCGCCGCTCCTCTTACGTGGAGGTCCTCGATGCTCATCCAACCCATTGAATAGATCTCCACGGGTCATCCTTCTCGAGCCATCTATGATGCCCCATGTACACGATTTTCCCAGACCCGCCATCTTTCGATGACTTAAGCTGCTGAGATGTTGTATCATCCATGCACCTCGTGCATCCGCGGTATCTGTGGCACACCTGGCCTGAGGTGTACCCGTAACCGAGATAGTCGTGCACCATCTGTTGGGGAACGTAGTAATTTCAAAAAAATTCCTACGCACACGCAAGATCATGGTGATGCATAGCAATGAGAGGGGAGAGTGTTGTCCACGTACCCTCGTAGACCGAAAGCGGAAGCGTTATCACAACGCGGTTGATGTAGTCGTACGTCTTCACGATCCGACCGATCAAGTACCGAACGTACGGCACCTCCGAGTTCTACACACGTTCAGCTCGATGACGTCCCTCGAACTCCGATCCAGCCGAGTGTTGAGGGAGAGTTTCGTCAGCACGACGGCGTGGTGACGATGATGATGTTCCACCGACGCAGGGCTTCGCCTAAGCTCCGCAATGGTATTATCAAGGTGTAATATGGTGGAGGGGGGCACCGCACACGGCTAAGAGATCTCAAGGATCAATTGTTGTGTCTCTGGGGTGCCCCCCTGCCCCCGTATATAAAGGAGCAAGGGGGAGGCAGCCGGCCAAGGGGAGAGGCGCGCCATAGGGGGGAGTCCTACTCCCACCGGGAGTAGGACTCCTCCTTTCCTTGTGGGAGTAGGAGAAGGGAAGGGGGAAGGAGAAACAAGGAAGGGTGCGCCCCCCTTCCCTAGTCCAATTCGGACCAGACCATGGGGAGGGGTGCGGCCACCTTTTGAGGCCTTTCTCTCCTTTCCCGTATGGCCCATTAAGGCCCAATACGAATTCCCATAACTCTCCGGTACTCCGAAAAATACCCGAATCACTCGGAACCTTTCCGAAGTCCAAATATAGTCGTCCAATATATCAATCTTTACATCTCGACCATTTCAAGACTCCTCGTCATGTCCCCGATCTCATCCGGGACTCCGAACTCCTTCGGTACATCAAAACTCAATAAAACTGTCATTGTAACGTTAAGCGTGCGGACCCTACGGGTTCCAGAACTATGTAGACATGAACGAGACACGTCTCCGGTCAATAACCAATAATGGGACCTGGATGCCCATATTGGCTCCCACATATTCTACGAAGATCTTTATCGGTCAGACCGCATAACAACATACGTTGTTTCCTTTGTCACCGGTATGTTACTTGCCCGAGATTTGATCGTCGGTATCTCGATACCTAGTTCAACCTCGTTACCGGCAAGTCTCTTTACTCGTTCCGTAACACATCATCCCGCAACTAACTCATTAGTCACAATGCTTGCAAGGCTTATAGTGATGTGCATTAACGAGTGGGCCCAGAGATACCTCTCCGACAATTGGAGTGACAAATCCTAATCTCGAAATACGCCAACCCAACAAGTACCTTTGGAGACACCTGTAGAGCACCTTTATAATCACCCATTTACGTTGTGACGTTTGGTAGCACACAAAGTGTTCCTCCGGTAAACGGGAGTTGCATAATCTCATAGTCATAGGAACATGTATAAGTCATGAAGAAAGCAATAGCAACATACTAAACGATCGAGTGCTAAGCTAACGGAATGGGTCAAGTCAATCACGTCATTCTCCTAATGAGGTGATCTCATTAATCAAATGACAACTTATGTCTATGGCTAGGAAACATAACCATCTTTGATTAACGAGCTAGTTAAGTAGAGGCATACTAGTGACACTCTGTTTGTCTATATATTCACACATGTATTATGTTTCCGGTTAATACAATTCTAGCATGAATAATAAACATTTATCATGATACAAGGAAATAAATAATATTTTATTATTGCCTCTAGGGCATATTTCCTTCAGTCTCCCACTTGCACTAGAGTCAATAATCTAGATTACACAGTAATGATTCTTACACCCATGGAGCCTTGGTGCTGATCATGTTTTGCTCGTGGAAGAGGCTTAGTCAACGGGTCTGCAACATTCAGATCCGTATGTATCTTGCAAATTTCTATGTCTCCCACCTAGACTAAATCCCGGATGGAATTGAAGCGTCTTTTGATGTGCTTGGTTCTCTTGTGAAATCTGGATTCCTTTGCCAAGGCAATTGCACCAGTATTGTCACAAAAGATTTTCATAGGACCCGATGCACTAGGTATGACACCTAGATCGGATATGAACTCCTTCATCCAGACTCCTTCATTTGCTGCTTCCGAAGCAGCTATGTACTCCGCTTCACATGTAGATCCCGCCACGACGCTTTGTTTAGAACTGCACCAACTGACAGCTCCACCGTTCAATGTTAATACGTATCCGGTTTGTGATTTAGAATCGTCCGGATCAGTGTCAAAGCTTGCATCAACGTAACCATTTACGATGAGCTCTTTGTCACCTCCATATACGAGAAACATATCCTTAGTCCTTTTCAGGTATTTCAGGATGTTCTTGACCGCTGTCCAGTGATCCACTCCTGGATTACTTTGGTACCTTCCTGCTAGACTTATAGCAAGGCATACATCAGGTCTGGTACACAGCATTGCATACATGATACAGCCTATGGCTGAAGCATAGGGGACATCTTTCATCTTCTCTCTATCTTCTGCAGTGGTCGGGCATTGAGTCTTACTCAACTTCACACCTTGCAACACAGGCAAGAATCCTTTCTTTGCTTGATCCATTTTGAACTTCTTCAAAACTTTGTCAAGGTATGTGCTTTGTGAAAGTCCAATTAAGCGTCTTGATCTACCTCTATAGATCTTGATGCCCAATATATATGCAGCTTCACCGAGGTCTTTCATTGAAAAACTCTTATTCAAGTATCCCTTTATGCTATCCAGAAATTCTATATCATTTCCAATCAGTAATGTGTCATCCACATATAATATCAGAAATGCTACAGAGCTCCCACTCACTTTCTTGTAAATACAAGCTTCTCCAAAAGTCTGTATAAAATCAAATGCTTTGATCACACTATCAAAGCGTTTCTTCCAACTCCGAGAGGCTTGCACCAGTCCATAAATGGATCGCTGGAGCTTGCACACTTTGTTAGCTCCCTTTGGATCGACAAAACCTTCTGGTTGCATCATATACAACTCTTCTTCCAGAAATCCATTCAGGAATGCAGTTTTGACATCCATTTGCCAAATTTCATAATCATAAAATGCGGCAATTGCTAACATGATTCGGACAAACTTAAGCATCGCTACGGGTGAGAAGGTCTCATCGTAGTCAATCCCTTGAACTTGTCGAAAACCTTTCGCAACAAGTCGAGCTTTATAGACAGTAACATTACCATCAGCGTCAGTCTTCTTCTTGAAGATCCATTTATTTTCAATGGCTTGCCGATCATTGGGCAGGTCAACCAAAGTCCATACTTTGTTCTCATACATGGATCCCATCTCAGATTTCATGGCCTCAAGCCATTTTGCGGAATCTGGGCTCACCATCGCTTCTTCATAGTTCGTAGGTTCGTCATGGTCTAGTAACATAACTTCCAGAACAGGATTACCGTGCCACTCTGGTGCGGATCTTACTTTGGTTGATCTACGAGGTTCAGTAATAACTTGATCTGAAGTTTCATGATCATCATCATTAACTTCCTCACTAATTGGTGTAGGTGTCTCAGAAACTGGTTTCTGTGATGAACTACTTTCCAATAAGGGAGCAGGTATAGTTACCTCATCAAGTTCTACTTTCCTCCCACTCACTTCTTTCGAGAGAAACTCCTTCTCTAGAAAATTTCTGAATTTAGCAACAAAAGTTTTGCCTTCGGATCTGTGATAGAAGGTATACCCAACAGTCTCCTTTGGGTATCCTATGAAGACACATTTCTCCGATTTGGGTTCGAGCTTATCAGGTTGAAGTTTCTTCACATAAGCATCGCAGCCCCAAACTTTAAGAAACGACAACTTTGGTTTCTTGCCAAACCACAGTTCATAAGGCGTCGTCTCAACGGATTTTGATGGTGCCCTATTTAACGTGAATGCAGCCGTCTCTAAAGCATAACCCCAAAACGATAGCGGTAAATCAGTAAGAGACATCATAGATCGCACCATATCTAGTAAAGTGCAATTACGACGTTCGGACACACCATTACGCTGTGGTGTTCCGGGTGGCGTGAGTTGCGAAACTATTCCGCATTGTTTCAAATGTAGACCAAACTCGTAACTCAAATATTCTCCTCCACTATCTGATCATAGAAACTTTATTTTCTTGTTACGATGATTTTCAACTTCACTCTGAAATTCTTTGAACTTTTCAAATGTTTCAGACTTATGTTTCATTAAGTAGATATACCCATATCTGCTTAAATCATCTGTGAAGGTGAGCAAATAACGATATCCGCCGCGAGCCTCAACATTCATCGGACCACATACATCCGTATGTATGATTTCCAACAAATCTGTTGCTCTCTCCATAGTTCCGGAGAACGGTGTTTTAGTCATCTTGCCCATGAGGCACGGTTCGCAAGTACCAAGTGATTCATAATCAAGTGGTTCCAAAAGTCCATCAGTATGGAGTTTCTTCATGCGCTTTACACCGATATGACCTAAACGGCAGTGCCACAAATAAGTTGCACTATCATTATCAACTCTGCATCTTTTGGCTTCGACATTATGAATATGTGTGTCACTACTATTGAGATTCAACAAAAATAGACCACTCTTCAAGGGTGCATGACCATAAAAGATATTACTCATATAAATAGAACAACCATTATTCTCTGATTTAAATGAATAACTGTCTCGCATCAAACAAGATCCAGATATAATGTTCATGCTCAACGCTGGCACCAAATAACAATTATTTAGGTCTAAAACTAATCCCGAAGGTAGATGTAGAGGTAGCGTGCCGTCCGCGATCACATCGACTTTGGAACCATTTCCCACGCGCATCGTCACCTCGTCCTTAGCCAATCTTCGCTTAATCCGTAGCCCCTGTTTCGAGTTGCAAATATTAGCAACAGAACCAGTATCAAATACCCAGGTGCTACTGCGAGCATTAGTAAGGTACACATCAATAACATGTATATCACATATACCTTTGTTCACCTTGCCATCCTTCTTATCCGCCAAATACTTTGGGCAGTTCCGCTTCAAGTGACCAGTTTGCTTGCAGTAGAAGCACTCAGTTTCAGGCTTAGGTCCAGACTTGGGTTTCTTCTCCTGAGCAGCAACTTGTTTGCTGTTCTTCTTGAAGTTCCCTTTCTTCTTCCCTTTATCCTTTTTCTTGAAACTGGTGGTCTTATTGACCATCAACACTTGATGCTCCTTTTTGATTTCTACCTCCGCAGCCTTTAGCATTGCGAAGAGCTCGGGAATTGTCTTACTCATCCCTTGCATATTATAGTTCATCACGAAGGTCTTGTAGCTTGGTGGCAGTGATTGAAGAATTCTGTCAATAACGCTATCATCCGGAAGATTAACTCCCAGTTGAATTAAGTGATTGTTATACCCCCAGACATTTTGAGTATATGCTCACTGACAGAACTATTCTCTTCCATCTTGCAGCTGAAGAACTTATTGGAGACTTCATATCTCTCAATTCGGGCATTTGCTTGAAATATTAACTTCAACTCCTGGAACATCTCATATGCTCCATGACATTCAAAACATCGTTGAAGACCCGGTTCTAAGCCGTAAAGCATGGCACACTGAACTATCGAGTAGTCATCAGCTCTGCTCTGCCAGACGTTCATAACATCTGGTGTTGCTCCTGCAGCAGGCCTGGCACCCAGCGGTGCTTCCAGGACGTAATTCTTCTGTGCAGCAATGAGGATAATCCTCAAGTTACGGACCCAGTCCGTGTAATTGCTACCATCATCTTTCAACTTTGCTTTCTCAAGAAACGCGTTAAAATTCAACGGAACAACAGCACGAGCCATCTATCTACAATTAACATAGACAAGCAAAATACTATCAGGTACTAAGTTCATGATAAATTCAAGTTCAATTAATCATATTACTTAAGAACTCCCACTTAGATAGACATCCCTCTAATCCTCTAAGTGATCACGTGATCCATATCAACTAAACCATGTCCGATCATCACGTCAGATGGAGTAGTTTCAATGGTGAACATCACTATGTTGATCATATCTACTATATGATTCACGCTCGACCTTTCGGTCTCCGTGTTCCGAGGCCATATCTGTTATATGCTAGGCTCGTCAAGTTTAACCTGAGTATTCCGCGTGTGCAACTGTTTTGCACCCGTTGTATTTGAACGTAGAGCCTATCACACCCGATCATCACGTGGTGTCTCAGCACGAAGAACTTTCGCAACGGTGCATACTCAGGGAGAACACTTATACTTTGATAATTTAGTGAAGGATCATCTTATAATGCTACCGTCAAACAAAGCAAGATAAGATGCATAAAGGATTAACATCACATGCAATCAATATAAGTGATATGATATGGCTATCATCATCTTGTGCTTGTGATCTCCATCTCCGAAGCACCGTCATGATCACCATCGTCACCGGCGCGACACCTTGATCTCCATCGTAGCATCGTTGTCGTCTCGCCAACTTATTGCTTTTACGACTATCGCTACCGCTTAGTGATAAAGTAAAACTATTACATGGCGATTGCATCTCATACAATAAAGCGACAACCATATGGCTCCTGCCAGTTGTCGATAACTCGGTTACAATACATGATCATCTCATACAACACATTATATCACATCATGTCTTGACCATATCACATCACAACATGCCCTGCAAAAACAAGTTAGACGTCCTCTACTTTGTAGTTGCATATTTTACGTGGCTGCTACGGGCTTAGCAAGAACCGTTCTTACCTACGCATCAAAACCACAACGATAGTTTGTCAAGTTGGTGTTGTTTTAACCTTCGCAAGGACCAGGAGTAGCCACACTCGGTTCAACTAAAGTGAGAGAGACAGACACCCGCCGGTCACCTTTAAGCAACGAGTGCTCGCAACGGTGAAACCAGTCTCGCGTAAGCGTACGCGTAATGTCGGTCCGGGCCGCTTCATCTCACAATACCGCTGAACCAAAGTATGACATGCTGGTAAGCAGTATGACTTATATCGCCCACAACTCATGTAACACCCTGGGAATCATGCTACAGTAACTCCCTGTGATTAAGCTAATCATGTTGCTAAACAGGGCTTGATCACATTTGAATCACCTTCCTTTCTAACTCCTAGTTCAAACTTCAAATATAATTAAAGTGAAAAATAAAAGTTTTCAAAAACTCAAACAAAAATGTTCAGTGGGAGCCAAATATTACACTGGTAATTATGGTGGAGAAAACTCCTTTTTATAAAATGCCTAAATACTTTAAGTGAAATAAAATAGAAAAGAAAAAAAAGGAAAAGGCCCTTCCCCCCTCACTGGACC
>NC_057808.1:348708838-348709089 GCF_018294505.1 Triticum aestivum | reverse complement strand
CCCCCTCGCCGGCGACGGGGAGGATAAGGGCGCCAGCTCCCCCGCCTCCTCGGGCCTCTCTCCCACTCGCCCCCGCTCTCCCTCGGCCTCTGCGCCTTCTCCCCCGCCAGATCCACCTCCCTCTCCCCTCCGTTCCCCTCTGCCCGAGCGCGCTCGCCGCCGTTCACCGTAGTTCCCGCGGCCACCGTGCCCAGATCGCCCCGACGACGTGCCCGAACGACTCCCCGCCGTCGACTACGCCGACTGCGCCA
>NC_057808.1:348684440-348708787 GCF_018294505.1 Triticum aestivum | reverse complement strand
TCCCCTCCGTTCCCCTCTGCCCGAGCGCGCTCGCCGCCGTTCACCGTAGTTCCCGCGGCCACCGTGCCCAGATCGCCCCGACGACGTGCCCAAACGACTCCCCGTCGTCGACTACGCCGACTGCGCCATCGGGAACGAGCCGAGCGCCACTGCATCGACCTCCCCGAGCTCATCTTCCCCGCACGTCCGCCGTCGATCGTCGCCGACTCCGGCTACCCCGCGCCCTCCCCGAGCTCGCTGCCACTCCCTACGGCTCCACTGTGAGCTCCTCTACCTCCTCCCCCTCTCCGCTAGCTCGCCCGCGCTCCGTAGCTGCTCCCCCACGCGCGGCCGAACGCCGCGCCGCGGAGCTCGCCGCCGGCGGGTCTCCGGTGACCAATTGGTCACGGGGTTAAGCCCGTTGCACTCCCCGCCGTACGTAGATGCCCCCCAGCCCATACGCTTGCCCGTTCGCGCGCTCTAGCGTAGCTTCCGTCGGGCACCCGTAGCACCTCGCCGCCGGCGAGCTCGTAGCGGTAGACTCCGGCCGTTCCAGCCCCTCCGACCACCGCCGTTGGACGCGCGACGTCGAGCCGCGTCGAACGCGCCCAGCCACGCCTCCGGAGACCCCCCTGTACGCGAAACCCGTACCCCTCCCGAGCCGCGCCGCCGTGCGTCTGGTCGCCGGCGTTGCTCCGGCGCCGGCCGCCGATGTGGCACACCTGGGGCCACCCCCTGGGTCACTGCCAGTGGCCCCCACGGGCCCTAGTTGACTGGGTTGACCCAGTCAACTGCTGACTGGGCAGGCCCAGTCACTGACATGCGGGCCCCGCCGCAATAATTAAAAAAAAAAGAAAAGAAAAAGAAAATGTTTTATAAATAAAAATAATTAGTTTAATTAATCTCTCACTGACAGGTGGGCCCAGTAGTTAATTAACTAAAAACTAATTAGTTTAATCCTCTGTTAACCCACTGTCTATGACAGGTGGGTCCCCCTTGTCAGTTTGACCAGTCAACCCGGACTGTTGACCGCTGACGTCACTCATACGTCATGCTGACGTCATATCCCTTTTTCTGTTAATTAAATAATTCCAGAAAATCAAATAAACTTTGAAAATTCATATCTTTTAAACCGTAACTCGGATGAAAATGTTTTCTATATGAAAGTTGCTCAGAACGACGAGACGAATCCGAATACGCAGTCCGTTCGTCCACCACACCTCCCTAACCTATCGAACTAGCAACTTTCCCCCTCCGGTCCGTCTGTCCGAAAACGTGAAACATCGGGAATACCTCCCGGATGTTCCCCCCCTTCACCGGTACCACCTACTGTCGCGTTACGACACCCCTAGCACCGCTCACTGTCATGTCACGCATCGTCATGCTTATGTTTGCATTGTATTTACTGTTTCTTCCCCCTCTTCTCTCCGGTAGACTACGAGACCGACACTGCTGCTGCCCAGTTCGACTACGGAGTCGACGACCCCTCCTACTTGACAGAGCAATCAGGCAAGCCCCCCCCCCTTGATCACCAGATATCGCCTACTCTCCTCTATACTGCTTGCATTAGAGTAGTGTAGCATGTTACTGCTTTTCGATATCCTATTCTGATGCATAGCCTATCCTTGCTACTACTGTTGATACCTTTACCTGCAATCCTACATGCTTAGTATAGGATGCTAGATTTCCATCAGTGGCCCTACATTCTTGTCCGTCTGCTGTGCTATACTATCGGGCCGTGATCACCTGGGCGGTGATCACGGGTATATACTTATATACTATATACATGACACATGTGATGACTAAAGTCGGGTCGGCTCGTAGGAGTACCCGCAAGTGGATCTTTGTGGCGGAGCGACAGGGCAGGTTGAGACCGCCTAGGTGAGAGGTGGGCCTGGCCCTGGTCGGCGTTCGCGAATACTTAACACGCTTAACGAGATCTTGGTATTTGATCTGAGTCTGGCCATTTGGTCTATACGCACTAACCATCTACGTGGGAGTAGTTATGGGTATCCCGACGTCGTGGTATCAGCCGAAGCTCTTTTGACGTCAGCGACTGAGTGGCGCGCGCCGTGTTGGACCGCTTTGACGTAACCGCCGTGATCGTGTGGGTTGCTAGGTCTGCTCGCGGCCGCGTTCGCAACGTGCAGGTGTGCATAGGGCGATGGGCCCAGACCCCTGCGCGCATAGGTTTAGACCGGCGTGCTGACCTCTCTGTTGAGCCTAGGTGGGGCTGCGACGTGTTGATCTTACGAGGCCGGGCATGACCCAGAAATGTGTGTCCGGCCAATTGGGATCGAGCGTGTTGGGTTATGTGGTGCACCCCTGCAGGGAAGTTTATCTATTCGAATAGCCGTGTCCCTCGGTAAAAGGACGACCCGGAGTTGTACCTTGAGCTTATGACAACTAGAACTGGATACTGAATAAAATACACCCTTCCAAGTGCCAGATACAACCCGGTGATCGCTCTCTAACAGGGCGACGAGGAGGGGATTGCCGGGTAGGATTATGCCATGCGATGCTACTTGGAGGACTTCACTCTATTCTCTTCTATATGCTGCAAGATGGAGATGACCAGAAGCGTAGTCTTCGACAGGACTAGCTATCCCCCTTTTAATTCTGGCATTCTGCAGTTCAGTCCACTGATATGCCTCTTTACACATATAACCATGCATATGTAGTGTAGCTCCTTGCTTGCGAGTACTTTGGATGAGTACTCACGGTTGCTTTTCTCCCTCCTTTCCCCTTTCTATACCGGATTGTCGCAACCAGATGCTGGAGTTCAGGAGCCAGACGCCACCGTCGACGACGACACCTACGACACTGGAGGTGCCTACTACTACGTGCAGGCCGCTGACGACGACCAGGAGTAGTTAGGAGGTCCCAGGCAGGAGGCCTTGCCTTTTCGATCGTTGCTACTTTTGTGCTAGCCTTCTTAAGGCAAACTTGTTTAACTTATGTCTGTACTCAGATATTGTTGCTTCCGCTGACTCGTCTATGATCGAGCACTTGTATTCGAGCCCTCGAGGCCCCTGGCTTGTATTATAATGCTTGTATGACTTATTTATGTTGTAGAGTTGTGTTGTGATATCTTCCCGTGAGTCCCTGATCGTGATCGTACACATTTGCGTGCATGATTAGTGTACGGTCAAACCGGGGGCGTCACAACTCACTTGTGTTCTACTCGTGCATAGCATCAACGCATAAAACCTGGCTCGGATGCCACTGTTGGGGAACGTAGTAATTTCAAAAAAATTCCTACGCACACGCAAGATCATGGTGATGCATAGCAACGAGAGGGGAGAGTGTTGTCCACGTACCCTCGTAGACCGAAAGCGGAAGCGTTATCGCAACGCGGTTGATGTAGTCGTACGTCTTCACGATCCGACCGATCAAGTACCGAACGTACGGCACCTCCGAGTTCTACACACGTTCAGCTCGATGACGTCCCTCGAACTCCGATCTAGCCGAGTGTTGAGGGAGAGTTTCGTCAGCACGACAGCGTGGTGACGATGATGATGTTCCACCGACGCAGGGCTTCGCCTAAGCTCCGCAACGGTATTATCAAGGTGTAATATGGTGGAGGGGGGCACCGCACACGGCTAAGAGATCTCAAGGATCAATTGTTGTGTCTCTGGGGTGCCCCCCTGCCCCCGTATATAAAGGAGCAAGGGGGAGGCAGCCGGCCAAGGGGAGAGGCGCGCCATAGGGGGGAGTCATACTCCCACCGGGAGTAGGACTCCTCCTTTCCTTGTGGGAGTAGGAGAAGGGAAGGGGGAAGGAGAAAGAAGGAAGGGTGCGCCCCCCCTTCCCTAGTCCAATTCGGACCAGACCATGGGGAGGGGTGCGGCCACCTTTTGAGGCCTTTCTCTCCTTTCCCGTATGGCCCATTAAGGCCCAATACGAATTCCCGTAACTCTCCGGTACTCCGAAAAATACCCGAATCACTCGGAACCTTTCCGAAGTCCGAATATAGTCGTCCAATATATCGATCTTTACGTCTCGACCATTTCGAGACTCCTCGTCATGTCGCCGATCTCATCCGGGACTCCGAACTCCTTCGGTACATCAAAACTCAATAAAACTGTCATCGTAACGTTAAGCGTGCGGACCCTACGGGTTCCAAAACTATGTAGACATGACCGAGACACGTCTCCGGTCAATAACCAATAGCGGGACCTGGATGCTCATATTGTCTCCCATATATTCTACGAAGATCTTTATCAGTCAGACCGCATAACAACATACGTTGTTCCCTTTGTCACCGGTATGTTACTTGCCCGAGATTTGATCGTCGGTATCTCGATACCTAGTTCAATCTCGTTACCGGAAAGTCTCTTTACTCGTTCCGTAACACATCATCCCGCAACTAACTCATTAGTCACAATACTTGCAAGGCTTATAGTGATGTGCATTACCGAGTGGGCCCAGAGATACCTCTCCGACAATTGGAGTGACAAATCCTAATCTCGAAATACGCCAACCCAACAAGTACCTTTGGAGACACCTGTAGAGCACCTTTATAATCACCCATTTACGTTGTGACGTTTGGTAGCACACAAAGTGTTCCTCCGGTAAACGGGAGTTGCATAATCTCATAGTCATAGGAACATGTATAAGTCATGAAGAAAGCAATAGCAACATACTAAACGATCGAGTGCTAAGCTAACGGAATGGGTCAAGTCAATCACGTCATTCTCCTAATGAGGTGATCTCGTTAATCAAATGACAACTTATGTCTATGGCTAGGAAACATAACCATCTTTGATTAACGAGCTAGTTAAGTAGAGGCATACTAGTGACACTCTGTTTGTCTATATATTCACACATGTATTATGTTTCCGGTTAATACAATTCTAGCATGAATAATAAACATTTATCATGATACAAGGAAATAAATAATACTTTATTATTGCCTCTAGGGCATATTTCCTTCACCATCATCATCAGCGCGGCTCTCATATAGAAATACTCTCCTTTGCTGGTTTCCCATGTCCATGCCGGTGTTTTCCATAACATGTCTAGCTCCTCTTTCAGAAGCCCCATATACAGGTTAATATTATTTTCCCGGTTGTTTCGGCCCTTGAATCAGCATGCTCATGTGTATGTACTTTGTCTTCATGCACTTCCATGGGGGGAGGTTGTACATCCATACAAAGACGGGCCATGTGCTATGGTTGGTGTTCTGGTTTCCAAACAGATTCATGTAATCGGTACTCACACCAAGCACGATATTCCTTGGATCTTCTGCAGCAAATCCATATACGGCGTTGAATGCTCTCCACTGGCTAGCATCTGCGAGGTGTCGCAGCTTCAGATCATCTCCATCGTCGGGCTTCTTCCTCTCTGCATGCCAGCGCATGAGCTTTTCTTCCTTAGGATCTACGAAATACCACTGCAGACGGGGAGTGATCGGAAAGTACCATACAACTTTCTGAGGAGCTTTCTTTCCTGCCTTCATGTATCGAGAAGCATTGCACACTGGACAACTGGTTTTTTCCGCATGCTCCCCCCAATAAATGATGCAATCGTTGATGCATGTGTGGTACCTAATGTGCGGCAAATCAAAAGGGCAAACGATTTTCTTGGCCTCCTCGACACTAGTAGGACACAGGTTCCCCGCGGGAAGAACTTTATTATGTAGATACGTCAAACGCTCATCGAGGCTTTTGTCTGTCCATTTGTTTTTGGCCTTCGTCTTTAGAAGTTCGAGTGTGAAACTCAAGCGGGTCACCTCGGGATCGCAACCGTCATACAATGGAGTCTTCGAGTCTACTTCAAGTTGCGCCAGCTTGGCCTCCTCTCTAGAAGAAGCTCTCTCGCTAGTCGTACTCCTGCGAAGGAGGTCTCGAACATGAGGGTCCTACACGACTGCACTTAGTAGCGTCGAAGGCTGCGGCGTGACCACCGCCTCTTCTCCGCCATGTCCGAACTCTTCTTCGCCGTGTCCGGAATCTTCTCCGCCGCCGTCATGTCCGGACTCTTCCCCGCCGCCATGTCCGGCGCCATCGTCTTCGTGCCGATCGGCCATCTCTCTGTCTAGCCCCATGTCATTATTCCCTGCCATGTGGACATCCTCATCATCATCTTCACTTATCCACCGAGTATAGTCATCCATGAAACCATTCATCAGCAGGTCCGCCTTCAAACTGCCACGATCAAAAGGGTCCAAAAGGACTCCTTCTTTGCATCTTGTACACGGACATCTAATCCTAGTCCGATTATTTGCATACATGTCCATCACTGTGGATTGCAAGTATCACTCCATCTTCCATCCACTCACCTTCATGAATGACTGCATGGTATAACAAGCAAAAGGGTTATAAACAAAATGCATGCAAGCATCAAAGTCATATAAAAATTTGGCAAGACCTTGCCTAAAAATAGGACATATCGAGTTTGCTCGAAATTCACCGAAACGGAAATAAATCGACATTTCGGCAAAACATAAGCAACTCGGGGGCATGTCACTCGCACAAATCTCTCCATATCCCTAACACACATATTCCCATTCTTGGCACAACTTTTTACTCACCTATCTCCTGAGACCGAGCATGGTTGGATGAGGCCTTTCGCTACCTATATAGGGGTCAAAAGTGTGGATGGCTAAATAGCTAGCTAGATCTAGTTGTTGGGGAGGAGAGATGACTCTAGCTAACTAATGGAGAGGGAGAGAGATGGGCTAACTAGATCTATATCTATGGAATGGAGGGACAACCAAATAAATGAGGTAGCTAGATAGAGATGAGAAGGCCATTTATGGAGGAGAGTTATGGTGAAGGGGGCATTAATGGGGAGAGAAGAGAGGTAGGAGGAAGAGAGAAGGGCAACAATGGTGGAGAACTAACTTTGAGAGGGGAGAGGGGAAAGGAGGGGGAGAGAGGGCAAAGGGGGAAGGAGGGGGAGGGGGTGAAAAGGTGGCACCAGCCGCAACTAGCAGTAGCGCTGTTTCCCAGAAAGCGATGCTGCTATGGTCCTTAGTAGTAGCGCTTTCCAGGAAAAAGCGCTACTGTTAAGTGGGGCCCATTAGCAGTAGCGGTGCTGTAAAATAAAGCGCTACTACTAAAATCTTAGTAGTAGCACTGGATTTTGGACAGCGCTGCTATTACAACTAGCGTCGGTGGGCTCGTTGGGTCCCACTTAGTAGTAGTGTTTTTTTCTTTTCCAGCGCTACTACTAAAGAGTTACTTGTAGCGCTGGCCCAGAACAGCGCTACTGCTAACTAGCAGCAGTGCTTGCTATTTTCCAGCGCTACTACTGATGTCCTGCCGATAAGCATTTCCCTAGTAGTGCTTGAATAATAATTTCAACTTCAAGGCTTCCATGAGGAGGAAAAGATTGATATCCTATGATGAGTTTGCCATTTACGATGTTTCTCTTTATTAAATCTTGTGATTATTCACTAATACAGAATCGAACATTGGAGGCGGTTTCGGTACATGGGTCACGGCGATTCACCATTCCACCACAAAGCTGGTGTCATTAATATTGAGGACATCGTAGGCGGTTTCCAGAACAGCATGCGGTGGTACTCCCACCTTAGATAGTTTACAGCTGCCTCCAATGCATGGATGCCCTGAGGCAGTTATACATTTGGAACAACCTCGTATTCTCTATAATTATATGCGGTTTGTAAAGCAGAACCGTCTGTGATGCTTTTATTTTATTTTATTTTAAATAGTATTTTTTTCATGTTTAAACAATATTCAAAATACACATCCACAACATTTCCAGGCATTGCATTTCATAAATACATTCATACACATCCAATACTCTAGGGGCAACATATACAACAAAGTGCTAAAATCTACATTGTGTCTAGGGTTAACATATGCAATATTCTTAAGATACCGAGGTCAGTGACGCTGCATATTCCACATTCCAAAGAGTCCTTCAACTTACTGGAAAGAGCGCCATCTACTGATGTTATTGGTGAGAAGTGATTGGACCTACAATAGACATGGATTTGCATAAGAATGTAGTATGTAGTACATATGAATTTAACAAATTGCAAACTTACAAATGATACACTTGTACCATCCTCGTCGTATGCCTACGTTGGACTCTTTCTTTGTGGTGCAACTTAAATAGAACGATGTCACCGGTGTGACATTTTAGTTGCACTGCAAGACACTCTTACAAAAAAAGTGTTTTGTGCAGTGCACTAAAAGGTCACAATAGCAACAATGTGTGTAGAAAACCCTTGAAGGTTTTGTGCAAAAATCTCTGGTTGCACAAAGTAAGTAGAATGAGCTTATTGTAGGAAAACCAACATGAATTAGTATAGACATTACAAAGTCAATAGCCAGTTTCATATTTGATTAAATATGCATACAACCTGACTTGGTAAAAGATTAATGTGCTTGAATCACTGTTGCGTGAAAGAATTTAGTATAGACACATGGTCAGCCCCCGACATGATGCACCAGTTCCTCTTATATCTTGGATCATATTTTAATCATGATTTTAGCAAAAAAAAGTTATACATACCAAAAATACTATCATTATAAACTATATACAAATACGAATCTAACAATATAATTTTTTATAACACGCATTAAAATTTTGCTAGTTAAATGTGATCAAATTTTAATCCAAATTAAAATGAAGACTAATAAACCAGAACGGAGATAATATGGTCCATACTCTATTGCTCATGAGGAACTCCGCCATATCTTCTAGGCATAGCCGGTCCCAAGCCCGGGTAAAGGAGGAGGTTGTGATAGGCTTGGTAAGCCAACGTAAAAACTAACCAGTCCCATAGGTACGAAACCCATTTGAGCGAGAGTAGTACTAGGATGAGTGACCTCCTGGGAAGTCCTCGTGAAAGGGTTTCATATCTAAGGGTTGTGATAGACTTGGCGAGCTAACGTAAAAACTAGCCAGTCTTTTGGGTATGAAACCCATTTGGGCGAGAGTAGTATTAGGATGGGTGACCTCCTGGGAACTCCTCGTGAAAGGGTTTCATATCTAGCATACCCCAATTTGTTTGGGATAAAAGGTTTCGTAAGAGAACACAAGAGAACTCTATTGCTCATGAGGGCATCCATGGGGACCACGCTGCTTACCTCGCTAGTGCCTCCACGGCTCCACCTCCGTTGTTGCTAATGTTACGGAAAAATGTCAAAAAGGAAGGCACAAAAAATCGATGGATACATAGATTCTTGATGAAAAAGACCGATTAAATTAGTTAATATACCCACCAATGTGCTTTATACTGTTTATTATTGGTTTTTTTTAACACAATACAACGCAGATGTCCACATACACGCACACGCACTCATCCTTGAACGCACGCATGCACAACCTACCAGCACAACATCTTGAGATTGACGAAGTCATCACATGCATCTTCGTAGTCAATGGGAACATCCCCTACCCACTAAACAAATAAATGCAGAAAAATGTGAGCACCAGTACCAAGTCTAAGACTTGAATCCTTGTGGGCAGATTACACCACAAGAAGCCTAACCATCTAAGATATGCTCAGTTCATTGGTTTCTTTTCAGTAATGAAATAAAATCGAAGGCACGCCCCTCAATTCAAAAAAAAAACTCACCAATGTGAGTCTGAAAACAACTACTCCATCCGTTCCTAAATATAAGTCTTTTTAGAGATTCCACTACAAACTACATACGGATGTATATAGACATATTTTATAGTGTAGATTCACTTATTTTACTCTGTATGTAGTCCATAGTGGAATCTCTAAAAAGACTTATATTTAGGAACGGAGGGAGTACGATATTGGAGGAAGGCATATAGGATTGATAGATAGTATATAGATTCTTGAAGGAAACGCCGATTAAATTGGTTAATATATTACTCTCTCCGTCCAGAAAAGCTTGTCCCTTAAATGGCTCAAATGGATGTATCTAGCACTAACTTGGTGCTACATACATCCATTTGAGGGACAAGCTTTTTCGGACGGAGGGAGTACTCACTAGTGTGAGTATGAAAACAACAACGACATTGCAAGCGGTTGTAGCGATCTAGAGGGACGTCACTCTCGTTCGTGCGGCACTATGGAGGCACTGCTAGTACGTGGCAACTTCAGAGAAAACGACAGGCGCAGCATATTTGACAGGACAGGAGTATGTTGATCAGTCGGCCTGCTTTACGAAGTCAAAGATGTTTTTACGTCACAGCATCCACCGAGCGACATGGACGGACGCTTGCGAATGGGCCGGACCCGGCTGGGCATTCCGATATTTTTCGTTCTCGATCGAGGGAGATAGCAATCCGATGTATGCACATCCAGGCCGCGGTTTCGGTGCAGCCCGGCATGGGCCGCTCTCAGCGAGCGCTCGCGTCGCTCATGCGCCAGCGCGACATGCACCTGGCCCAGCAGGCGCAAGCAGATGTAGCGAGAGAATCACACGCCTATTTTTTTCGTTTTTCTTAGAAAAAAATGTTGCGAATTTTAAAAATTCTAACTAAAAATTTCACGAATTCAAAAAATTTAAATGACTTTTGAAAATTGTCCATGAATTAAAAAAACGAATTCCTGTTCAGAATTTTAAAAAAATCCGTGAATTTCTACAAAATTTAGTGCATTCCGAAAAAATATTCACGAAATTAAAAGAACTCCGTGAATTTGAAATTTTCTTAGTGAACTCATTTTTCTTAAGAAATATTCATGAATTTAAAAATTGTTCACAAATTCAAAATTGATGACAAAATCAAATAAAATGTATGAATTAAAAAATGTTTGGGAATTTATAAAAATATTCACTAACTTAGAAAGTTCGTGTGTTTGATTTTTTTGTGGATTTGGAAAATGTTTTTGAGTTTGAAAAAATAATTTAATGAAAAATGTAAAGAAAAATAACCAGAAAAAATAGATGTAAAAACAGATGAAAAAGAAAACCCAAGAAAAATCAATGCAGAAAAATAGAAGAAATAAAACTTCAGAGACCTTCTCAAACTGAGCAGAAGGTTCAACAAACTACCTAAAACCAGCGCCCATCGATCTTCTAATCGGAACCCTATTTGGTGCTTAAGACGCCAAATACAGGGCAAACTGTACGTGTATCACCCTCCCGCTTGTTCACTAGTCTTGGGTTGGTCGCTGACCCATTCTCTCCCCTCCACTGTTTTTGGGAACCTTCTATAAGGATCCCTCCGTTTTATTAGGCTTGGTTTTTCGTTTGTTCTTAATGGTTTTTTGTTACTTTTAGTTTTTGTTGTCGGGTGCCCAGGGTCATGGACCTCCGGGTGCCCAGAGGCATTGGGAAGCCAGCACCTGCCTCTATGTGGTCCGGTGCCAGGTGTCCCTGGACCCACGGGTTCCCGGAGTAGGGCTTGGACCTCTGGTGGTCCGAGTGCCCGGGGTACTGGACCCTCGGGTTCCCGATGCTCTCTGCTACCCACCCATGTATGTATACTCCGGGTGCGCAAGATCCTTGACCTCCGGGTGCTCGGGCCTCCGTGATTGCTAGTGACTGGTCCGAGTGGCCGAACCGTTTTGGTCCGGGTGCCTGAGGTTGCTGGCTGGGCAACGACTACCTTAGCCTTGGGGTTATAAATACCCCCTCTCCTTCCACCTTCAACCTCAATCTTGTGCAAGCTTTCATCCCCCATTTTCAAACCTTGAAAGCTTGAGATTTCCGTCCTCATCCACCAAAAAACACTCTGATTTAATGGGATTGGAGGATATTCACCCTATCTACATTCCTACCAAACTGATTTGTGTTTTCTGAGCTTATTTATCTCCACTAACTTGTTACTTTTGGAGCTTGGGCTCCTAGACGGTTAGAAGTTCTCCATAACTTCCTTGCTTGTGATGTGCTTCAGAGACGTATGTAAAAGTGCGATGGTCGCCTTCAACACCAACCCTGAGGGTGTGTTTGGTAGTTGTTCCCACCCTAGCATAGTTGTTCCCATTTGAGACATGCTTAGTCTAGACATGCTCAGTACATGCAATTGCAGTTGTTTGGTAGCAATGTATGTACTGATACATGCTGAGCTGAGACTGTGTTTGGTAGGCTGCATCAGGCAAGACATGTTGCACTGAAACTGTGTTTGGTAGCCTGTATCTGAGGTATGCTGCATGAACGATTTTTTTGCCGCCAAGACAAATATTGAAACAACATTTCGACAATTCATGGAACAATTTGAGCAATAAAATGTTACCATGCCAACATAATCTGAACAATGATAATATAAATAAAGGGTTCCCATAAATAATATTTGAAGCAGTGCATCACATGATAACCTTAATTTGAAGCAGTGCATCACTAGATTCATATTACATAAGATATAATAACCATAATTCGTAGTAGTGCATCACTAGATTCATATTACATAGTATTTGAAGTACACTTTATAATAGGCATTACAAAAGGGATAGTCTCATCAAGCACCAACTAACAACAACTCAAAGAAGACCGGGATTGGCTTTCAAGATTCACTTGAACGATGCTTTTCTAACTTCATCATCCATCTTCACAAAGTTAAGGCCTTTTGCCTTATGTTCTGTGAGATAATCTAAAACAGCCAAGTGCTCATCTTGATCAAACACAAGAAGGTCCATGACAGCCTTGTACAAGTCAGGGTGTGTTTCAGCATGGCAAGTGTTGTTGACAGCACTTGCAATCTCACGCAAAGCATCAGTCATGTTGCTACACTGGATTGAGTCCTCCTCAGTCAAGCCAGATGCCCTCTTTCTCTTCTTATTTGAAGTAGGAGAAGGGTCCTGAGTGGCACTAGCAGTAGGAAGTACAAAGTTAGACCCAGGAAGATGTTGCAATACCTCATCTATTGTTCCTTCCCCCTCCATGACATTCGGTTTATCCTTGTCTTCCACAACAATAGGCGTTCCTAGGGGCACACCCGGGCCCATTGCATACTTCCCAGTGGGATGCTTATTAGCAAAGCAAAGTTCCATATAGTCGTAGTTCTCCAGTGGAGAATTGAGCAATTCAACATCTGTTGGATGATCCTGCAACACCATTTCAACAAAAATAATTAAATGAGACATCATTTCAGCTATGAAACTGTTGGGGAACGTAGTAATTTCAAAAAAAATCCTAAGCACACGCAAGAACATGGTGATGCATAGCAACGAGAGGGGAGAGTGTTGTCCACGTACCCTCGTAGACCGACAGCGGAAGCGTTATCACAACGCGGTTGATGTAGTCGTACGTCTTAACGATCCGACTGATCAAGTACCGAACGCACGGCACCTCCGAGTTCAGCACACGTTCAGCTCGATGACGTCCCTCGAACTCCGATCCAGCCGAGTGTTGAGGGAGAGTTTCGTCAGCACGACGGCGTGGTGACGATGATGATGTTCCATCGACGCAGGGCTTCGCCTAAGCTCCGCAACGGTATTATCGAGGTGTAATATGGTGGAGGGGGGCACCGCACACGGCTAAAATATCGTATATCAAGTTGTGTCCTTGGGGTGCCCCATTGCCCCCGTATATAAAGGAGCAAGGAGGAGAGGGCCGGCCAAGGGGAGGTGGCGCGCCCAAGGGGGGAGTCCTACTCCCACCGGGAGTAGGACTCCTCCTTTCCTTGTGGGAGTAGGAGAAGGGAAGGGGGAAGGAGAAAGAAGGAAGGGGGCGCCCCCCTCCCTAGTCCAATTCGGACTAGCCCATGGGGAGGGGTGCGGCCACCCTTTGGGGTCTTTCTCTCCTTTCCCGTATGGCCCATTAAGGCCCAATACGAATTCCCGTAACTCTCCGGTACTCCGAAAAATACCCGAATCACTCGGAACCTTTCCGAAGTCCGAATATGGTCGTCCAATATATCGATCTTTACGTCTCGACCATTTCGAGACTCCTCGTCATGTCCCCGATCTCATTCGGGACTCCGAACTCCTTCGGTACATCAACATACATAAACTCATAATAAAACGGTCATCGTAACGTTAAGCGTGCGGACCCTACGGGTTCGAGAACTATGTAGACATGACCGAGACACCTCTCCGGTCAATAACCAATAGCGGAACCTGGATGCTCATATGGGCTCCCACATATTCTACGAAGATCTTTATCGGTCAAAACCGCATAACAACATACGTTGTTCCCTTTGTCATCGGTATGTTACTTGCCCGAGATTCGATCGTCGGTATCTCGATACCTAGTTCAATCTCGTTACCGGCAAGTCTCTTTACTCGTTCCGTAATACATCATCCCACAACTAACTCATTAGTCACAATGCTTGCAAGGCTTATAGTGATGTGCATTACTGATTGGGCCCAGAGATACCTCTCCGACAATCGGAGTGACAAATCCTAATCTCGAAATACGCCAACCCAACAAGTACCTTTGGAGACACCTGTAGAGCACCTTTATAATCACCCATTTACGTTGTGACGTTTGGTAGCACACAAAGTGTTCCTCCGGTAAACGGGAGTTGCATAATCTCATAGTCATAGGAACATGTATAAGTCATGAAGAAAGCAATAGCAACATACTAAACGATCGGGTGCTAAGCTAACGGAATGGGTCAAGTCAATCACGTCATTCTCCTAATGAGGTGATCCCGTTAATCAAATGAGAACTCATGTCTATGGCTAGGAAACATAACCATCTTTGATTAACGAGCTAGTCAAGTAGAGGCATACTAGTGACACTCTGTTTGTCTATGTATTCACACATGTATTATGTTTCCGGTTAATACAATTCTAGCATGAATAATAAACATTTATCATGATATAAGGAAATATATAATACTTTATTATTGCCTCTAGGGCATATTTCCTTCAGTCTCCCACTTGCACTAGAGTCAATAATCTAGTTCACATCGCCATGTGATTTAACATTAATAATTAACATCACCATGTGATTAACACCCATAGTTCACATCTCTATGTGACCAACACTCAAAGGGTTTACTAGAGTCAATAATCTAGTTCACATCGCTATGTGATTAACACCCAAAGAGTACTAAGGTGTGATCATGTTTTGATTGTGAGATAATTTTAGTCAACGGGTCTGTCACATTCAGATCCGTAAGTATTTTGCAAATTTCTATGTTTACAATGCTCTGCACGGAGCTACTCTTAGCTAATTGCTCCCACTTTCAATATGTATCTAGACCGAGACTTAGAGTCATCTAGATTAGTGTCAAAACTTGCATCGACGTAACCCTTTACGACGAACCTTTTGTCACTTCCATAATCGAGAAACATATCCTTATTCCACTAAGGATAATTTTGACCGCTGTCCAGTGATCTACTCCTAGATCACTATTGTACTCCCTTGCCAAAATCAGTGTAGGGTATACAATAGATCTGGTACACAGCATGGCATACTTTATAGAACCTATGGCCAAGGCATAGGGAATGACTTTCATTCTCTTTCTATCTTCTGCCGTGGTCGGGCTTTGAGTCTTACTCAATTTCACACCTTGTAACACAGGCAAGAACTCTTTCTTTGACTGTTCTATTTTGAACTACTTCAAAATCTTGTTAAGGTATGTACTCATTGAAAAACTTATCAAGCGTCTTCATCTATCTCTATAGATCTTGATGCTAAATATGTAAGCAGCTTCACCGAGGTATTTCTTTGAAAAACTCCTTTCAAACACTCCTTTATGCTTTGCAGAATAATTCTACATTATTTCCGATCAACAATATGTCATTCACATATACTTATCAGAAATGCTGTAGTGCTCCCACTCACTTTCTTGTAAATACAGGCTTCACCGCAAGTCTGTATAAAACTATATCCTTTGATCAACTTATCAAAGCGTATATTCCTACTCCGAGATGCTTGCACCAGTCCATAGATGGATCACTGGAGCTTGCATATTTTGTTAGCACCTTTAGGATTGACAAAACCTTCTGGTTGCATCATATACAACTCTTCTTTAATAAATCCATTAAGGAATGCAGTTTTGTTTATCCATTTGCCATATTTCATAAAATGCGGCAATTGCTAACATGATTCAGACAGATTTAAGTATAGATACGAGTGAGAAACTGTCATCGTAGTCAACACCTTGAACTTGTCGAAAACCTTTTTGCGACAATTCTAGCTTTGTAGATAGTAACACTACTATCACTGTCTGTCTTCCTCTTGAAGATCCATTTAATCTCAATGGCTTGCCGATCAATGGGCAAGTCAATCAAAGTCCATACTTTGTTCTCATATATGGATCTCATCTCAGATTTCATGGCCTCAAGCCATTTTGCGGAATCTGGGCTCATCATCGCTTCCTCATAGTTCGTAGGTTCGTCACGGTCTAGTAACATAACCTCCAGAACAGGATTACCGTACCACTCTGGTGCGGATCTTAATCTGGTTGACCTATGAGGTTCAGTAATAACTTGATCTGAAGTTTCATGATCATTATCATTAACTTCCTCACTAATTGGTGTAGGTGTCGCAGAAACTGGTTTCTGTGATGATCTACTTTCCAATAAGGAAGCAGGTACAGTTACCTCATCAAGTTCTACTTTCCTCCCACTCACTTCTTTCGAGAGAAACTCCTCTCTAGAAAGGATCCATTCTTAGCAACGAATGTCTTGCCTTCGGATCTGTGATAGAAGGTGTACCCAACTGTCTCCTTTGGGTATCCTATGAAGACACATTTCTCCGATTTGGGTTTGAGCTTATCAGGATGAAACCTTTTCACATAAGCATCGCAACCCCAGACTTTAAGAAATGACAACTTTGGTTTCTTGCCAAACCACAGTTCATAAGATGTCGTCTCAACGGATTTAGATGATGTCTCTAATGCATAACCCCAAAAGGATAGCGGTAAATCAGTAAGAGACATCATAGATCGCACCATATCTAATAAAGTACGGTTACGATGTTCGGACACAGCATTACACTATGGTGTTCCAGGTGGCATAAGTAGTGAAACTATTTCACATTGTTTTAACTGAAGGCCAAACTCGTAACTCAAATATTTTACCTCTGCGATCATATCGTAGAAACTTTTATTTTCTTGTTATGATGATTCTCCACTTCACTCTGAAATTCTTTGAACTTTTCAAATGTTTCAGACTTGTGTTTCATCAAGTAGATATACCCATATCTGCTCAAATCATCTGTGAAGGTCAGAAAATAATGATACCTGCTACGAGCCTCAATATTCGTCGGACCACATACATCTGTATGTATGATTTCCAACAAATCTGTTGCTCTCTCCATAGTTCCGGAGAACGGCGTTTCAGTCATCTTGCCCATGAGGCACGATTCGCAAGCATCAAGTGATTCATAATCAAGTGATTCCAAAATCCCATCAGTATGGAGTTTCTTCATGCGCTTTACACCAATATGACCTAAACGGCAGTGCCACAAATAAGTTGCACTATCATTATTAACTTTGCATCTTTTGGCTTCAATATTATGAATATGTGTATCACTACGATCGAGATCCAACAAACCATTTTCGTTGGTGTGTATGACCATAGAAGGTTTTTATTCATGTAAACAGAACAACAATTGTTCTCTAACTTAAATGAATAACCGTATTGCAATAAACATGATCAAATCATATTCATGCTCAATGCAAACACCAAATAACACTTATTTAGTTTCAACACTAATCCCGAAAGTACAGGGAGTGTGCGATGATGATCATATCAATCTTGGAACTACTTCCAACACACATCGTCACCTCGCCTTTTTACTAGTCTCTGTTTATTCTGCAACTCCCGTTTCGAGTTACTACTCTTAGCAACTGAACCAGTATCAAATACCGAGGGGTTGCTATAAACACTAGTAAAGTACACATCAATAACATGTATATCCAATATACCTTTGTTCACTTTGCCATCCTTCTTATCCACCAAATAGTTGGGGTAGTTCCGCTTCCAGTGACCAGTCCCTTTGCAGTAGAAGCACTTAGTCTCAGGCTTAGGACCAGACTTAGGCTTCTTCACTTGAGCAGCAACTTGCTTGCCGTTCTTCTTGAAGTTCCCCTTCTATCCCTTTGCCCTTTTCTTGAAACTAGTGGTCTTGTTAACCATCAACACTTGATGCTCTTTCTTGATTTCTACCTTCGTCGATTTCAGCATCGCGAAGAGCTCGGGAGTTACTTTCGTCATCCCTTACATACTATAGTTCATCACGAAGTTCTACTAACTTGGTGATGGTGACTAGAGAATTCTGTCAATCACTATTTTATCTGGAAGATTAACTCCCACTTGATTCAAGCGATTGTAGTACCCAGACAATCTGAGCACATGCTCACTAGTTGAGCGATTCTCCTCCATCTTTTAGCTATAGAACTTGTTGGAGACTTCATATCTCTCAACTCGGGTATTTGCTTGAAATATTAACTTCAACTCCTGGAACATCTCATATGGTCCATGACGTTCAAAACGTCTTTGAAGTCCCGATTCTAAGCCGTTAAGCATGGTGCACTAAACTATCAAGTAGTCATCATATTGAGCTAGCCAAACGTTCATAACGTCTGCATCTGCTCCTGCAATAGGTCTGTCACCTAGCGGTGCATTAAGGACATAATTCTTCTGTGCAGCAATGAGGATAATCCTCAGATCATAGATCCAATCCGCATCTTTGCTACTAACATCTTTCAACATAATTTTCTCTAGGAACATATCAAAAATAAATACAGGGAAGCTGTTGGGAATCGTAGCATAATTTAAAATTTTCCTACGTTCACCAAGATGCATCTATGGAGTGTACTAGCAACGAGGGGAAGGGAGTGCATCTACATACCCTTGTAGATCGCGAGCGGAAGCGTTCCAATGAACGTGGATGACGGAGTCGTACTCGTCGTGATCCAAATCACCGATGACCGAGTGCCGAACGGACGGCACCTCCGCGTTCAACACACGTACGGTGCAGCGACGTCTCCTCCTTCTTGATCCAGCAAGGGGGAAGGAGAGTTTGATGGATATCCAGCAGCACGACGGTGTGGTGGTGGATGTAGCGGGTCTCCGCAGGGCTACGCCGAGCTTCTACGAGAGAGAGAGAGAGAGAGAGAGAGAGAGAGAGGTGTTGCAGGGGAGGAGGGAGGCGCCCAAGGCTGTTGTGTGCTGCCCTCCCTCCCCCCCCCCTTTATATAGGCCCCCTGGGGGGGCGCCGGCCCTGGAGATCAGATCCAAAGGGGGGGCGGCGGCCAAGTGGGGGGGAAGGGGTGCCTTGCCCCCCAAGGCAAGGGGGAACTCCCCCCCCCTAGGGTCCCCAACCCTAGGCGCATGGGGGGAGGCCCAAGGGGGGCGCCCCAGCCCACTAGGGGCTGGTTCCCTTCCACTTTCAGCCCACGGGGCCCTCCGGGACAGGTGGCCCCACCCGGTGGACCCCCGGGACCCTTCCGGTGGTCCCGGTACAATACCGATAACCCCCGAAACTTTCCCGGTGGCCAAAACTGGACTTCCTATATATAATTCTTCACCTCCGGACCATTCCGGAACCTCTCGTGATGTCCGGGATCTCATCCGGGACTCCGAACAACTTTCGGGTTTCCGCATACATATATCTCTACAACCCTAGCGTCACCGGACCTTAAGTGTGTAGACCCTACGGGTTCGGGAGACATGCAGACATGACCGAGACGCCTCTCCGGTCAATAACCAACAGCGGGATCTGGATACCCATGTTGGCTCCCACATGCTCCACGATGATCTCATCGGATGAACCACGATGTCGAGGATTCAGTCAATCCCGTATACAATTCCCTTTGTCAATCGGTATGTTACTTGCCCGAGATTCGATCGTCGGTATCCCAATACCTTGTTCAATCTCGTTACCGGCAAGTCTCTTTACTCGTACCGCAATGCATGATCCCGTGACTAACGCCTTAGTCACATTGAGCTCATTATGATGATGCATTACCGAGTGGGCCCAGAGATACCTCTCCGTCATACGGAGTGACAAATCCCAGTCTCGATCCGTGCCAACCCAACAGACACTTTCGGAGATACCCGTAGTGCACCTTTATAGTCACCCAGTTACGTTGTGACGTTTGGCACACCCAAAGCACTCCTACGGTATCCGGGAGTTGCACAATCTCATGGTCTAAGGAAAAGATACTTGACATTGGAAAAGCTCTAGCAAACGAAACTACACGATCTTTTATGCTATGCTTAGGATTGGGTCTTGTCCATCACATCATTCTCCTAATGATGTGATCCCGTTATCAATGACATCCAATGTCCATAGTCAGGAAACCATGACTATCTGTTGATCAACGAGCTAGTCAACTAGAGGCTTACTAGGGACACTTTGTGGTCTATGTATTCACACATGTATTACGATTTCCGGACAATACAATTATAGCATGAATAATAGACTATTATCATGAACAAAGAAATATAATAATAACCATTTATTATTGCCTCTAGGGCATATTTCCAACAGAAGCAACAACGGGAGCTATTGATCTACAACATAATTTGCAAAAATACTATCAGGACTAAGTTCATGATAAATTTAAGTTCAATTAATCATATTACTTAAGAACTCCCACTTAGATAGACATCCCTCTAATCATCTAAGTGATTACGTGATCCAAATCAACTAAACCATGTCCGATTAACACGTGAGATGGAGTAGTATCAATGGTGAACATCACTATGTTGATCATATCTACTATATGATTCACGCTCGACCTTTCGGTCTCTGTGTTCCGAGGCCATATCTGTATATGCTAGGCTCGTCAAGTTTAACCTGAGTATTCCGCGTGTGCAACTGTTTTGCACCCGTTGTATTTGAACGTAGAGCCTATCACACCCGATTAACACGTGGTGTCTCAGCACGAAGAACTTTTGCAACGGTGCATACTCAGGGAGAACACTTTATCTTGAAATTTTAGTGAGAGATCATCTTATAATGCTACCGTCAATCAAAGCAAGATAAGATGCATAAAGGATTAACATCACATGCAATCAATATAAGTGATATGATATGGCCATCATTATCTTGTGCTTGTGATCTCCATCTCCGAAGCACCGTGCTTGTGATCTCCATCTCCGAAGCACCGTCATGATCACCATCATCACCGGCGCGACACCTTGATCTCCATCGTAGTATCGTTGTCGTCTCGCCAACTTATTGCTTTTACGACTATCGCTACCGCTTAGTGATAAAGTAAAACTATTACATGGCGATTGCATTTCATACAATAAAGCGACAACCATATGGCTCCTGCCAGTTGCCGATAACTCGGTTACAAAACATGATCATCTCATACAACAAATTATATCACATCATGTCTTGACCATATCACATCACAACATGCCCTGCAAAAATAAGTTAGACGTCCTCTACTTTGTTGTAGCAAGTTTTACGTGGCTGCTACGGGCTTAGCAAGAACCGTTCTTACCTACGCATCAAAACCATAACGATAGTTTGTCAAGTTGGTGCTGTTTTAACCTTCGCAAGGACCGGGCGTAGCCACACTCGGTTCAACTAAAGTGAGAGAGACAGACACCCGCCGGTCACCTTTAAGCAACGAGTGCTCGCAACGGTGAAACCAGTCTCGCGTAAGCATACGCGTAATGTCGGTCGGGGCCGCTTCATCTCACAATACCGCTGAACCAAAGTATGACATGCTGGTAAGCAGTATGACTTATATCGCCCACAACTCACTTGTGTTCTACTCGTGCATAGCATGAACGCATAAAACCAGGCTCGGATGCCACTGTTGGCATACGTAGTAATTTCAAAAAAATTTCTACGCACACGCAAGAACATGGTGATGCATAGCAACGAGAGGGGAGAGTGTTGTCCACGTACCCTCGTAGACCGACAGCGGAAGCGTTATCACAACGCGGTTGATGTAGTCGTACGTCTTCACGATCCGACCGATCAAGTACCGAACGACGGCACCTCCGAGTTCAGCACACGTTCAGCTCGATGGCGTCCCTCGAACTCCGATCCAGCCGAGTGTTGAGGGAGAGTTTTGTCAGCACGACGGCGTGGTGACGATGATGATGTTCCATCGACGCAGGGCTTCGCCTAAGCTCCGCGACGGTATTATCGAGGTGTAATATGGTGGAGGGGGGCACCGCACACGGCTAAAATATTGTATATCAAGTTGTGTCCTTGGGGTGCCCCCTTGCCCCCGTATATAAAGGAGCAAGGACAAGAGGGCCGCCCAAGGGGAGGTGGCGCGCCCAAGGGGGGAGTCCGACTCCCACCGGGAGTAGGACTCCTCCTTTCCTTGTGGGAGTAGGAGAAGGGAAGGGGGAAGGAGAAAGAAGGAAGGGGGCGCCCCCCTCCCTAGTCCAATTCGGACTAGCCCATGGGGAGGGGTGCGGCCACCCTTTGGGGTCTTTCTCTCCTTTCCCGTATGGCCCATTAAGGCCCAATACGAATTCCCGTAACTCTCCGGTACTCCGAAAAATACCCGAATCACTCGGAACCTTTCCGAAGTCCGAATATAGTCGTCCAATATATCGATCTTTACGTCTCGACCATTTCGAGACTCCTCGTCATGTCTCCGATCTCATCCGGGACTCCGAACTCCTTCGGTACATCAACATACATAAACTCATAATAAAACTGTCATCGTAACGTTAAGCGTGCGGACCCTACGGGTTCGAGAACTATGTAGACATGACCGAGACACCTCTCCAGTCAATAACCAATAGCGGAACCTGGATGCTCATATGGGCTCCCACATATTCTACGAAGATCTTTATCGGTCAAACCGCATAACAACATACGTTGTTCCCTTTGTCATCGGTATGTTACTTGCCCGAGATTCGATCGTCGGTATCTCGATACCTAGTTCAATCTCGTTACCGGCAAGTCTCTTTACTCGTTCCGTAATACATCATCCCACAACTAACTCATTAGTCACAATGCTTGCAAGGCTTATAGTGATGTGCATTACTGATTGGGCCCAGAGATACCTCTCCGACAATCGGAGTGACAAATCCTAATCTCGAAATACGCCAACCCAACAAGTACCTTTGGAGACACCTGTAGAGCACCTTTATAATCACCCATTTACGTTGTGACGTTTGGTAGCACACAAAGTGTTCCTCCGGTAAACGGGAGTTGCATAATCTCATAGTCATAGGAACATGTATAAGTCATGAAGAAAGCAATAGCAACATACTAAACGATCGGGTGCTAAGCTAACGGAATGGGTCAAGTCAATCACGTCATTCTCCTAATGAGGTGATCCCGTTAATCAAATGAGAACTCATGTCTATGGCTAGGAAACATAACCATCTTTGATTAACGAGCTAGTCAAGTAGAGGCATACTAGTGACACTCTGTTTGTCTATGTATTCACACATGTATTATGTTTCCGGTTAATACAATTCTAGCATGAATAATAAACATTTATCATGATATAAGGAAATATATAATACTTTATTATTGCCTCTAGGGCATATTTCCTTCAGAAACATCATCATTTTCGGCAAAACTATATCATTTTAACACCGCTTGAGCACTAACATAACTCATTTCAGCATTCAAAACAGGCTGGTACATGTACATGCATACCTAAGTGTGGCCCAAATAGTGTTGTTCTTCTAGCACTACCATCTTCTTGTCATCATCCCAAAGTGCCCCACTTAAACCCTTCAAATAGACAAGCCTTGTCCACCTATTCCTCCACTTGCGAATATGATTATGCACTTGGGTAATAGACACGTCATAACCAACGAAAGAAGATATACGCTTTGCAACTTTGAATTTTTCAACCTCTTTGAATCCTTTGTCAGTCTTGGCTCCTCTTGCCGCCACCTCTGAAAGGCCTTTCAACATCAACGCCGACATAGGCGGAGTCCAATTCATGACCTTGGGGATGACTTGAGGAGAATAAGGTGAGCCTTGTGTGGTACTTCAGAAGTTTTGGTTCTGGCACCGCTCCAACGGAGATTAGCACTTCCTCAACGAAGTGTGAACTTCGGGATAAATTTGCGTCATCGACACACTTGTGGTTAATTCTTGCCCACACTTTACTTTGTTTTCTATGCTTATTGGCTTGCTAACTAGATTGTTGCCTAGCATACCTTGCCTTAAACTTGCTTATCATATAGGTTATGTTCGCCTAGTTGCATTTATAGGGAGCATACTTTATCCGCATATATCATTAAAATTGGTAATTAATCTTAAAATTTGTAGTCTCTTATTCAACCCCCTCTAGACGACTATATCAACCCTTTCAATGTTTGAGATTTTTAAATACATGATTAACATTTTTTGGATATATGTGTTGATGTCTACTTTTTTAATACATATTGTACATTTTTTGTAGACATAAGAAACATTTTTCTTATATTGATATATACATACGAAATATTTTTCTTATACTTATACATGTTTAACATTTTTTAAGTACGTGGTTGACATGTTTTTCAAACATATATTTTGATGTCAACTTTTTTCGTACATATTATAATTGTGATACATCAGAAACATTTTTTATAGACGCTCAACATTTTTTAAATGCATGGTTATCTCTTTTTAATA
>NC_057808.1:348669321-348683761 GCF_018294505.1 Triticum aestivum | reverse complement strand
CGTTGAGGCTGGAGCGAAAGTCGACGAACACGCTCGTAGGCAGCCCCTTGGTGAAGACAGTGGCGAACTGCGATGTGGTCGGCACATGTAGGACACGCACCTCGCCGAGAGAGACGCGCTCTTGCACGAAGTGGAGGTCGATCTCGATGTGCTTCGTCCGCTAGTGCTGAACGGGGTTGCTCGACATGTACATGGCGGAGATGTTGTCGCAGTAGACGACGGTGGCGCACGACGGTGGGTGGCGCAGTTCGGCGAGGAGATGATGGAGCCAAGATGCCTCAGTGACGGCGTTGGCGATGCCCCTGTACTCAGCCTCCGCGCTTGAGCGGGGGACAGTGGTCTGGCGCTTCGAGGACCAGCTGACGAGGTTGGAGCCGAGGTACACCGCAAAGCCGGACGTAGACTTGCGGGTGTCCGGGCACCTTGCCCAGTCCACATCCGAGTAGGCGGTCAGGTTGGTGGAGGAGGAGCGGAAGAAGTGTAAGCCGAGATGAGTTGTCCCTCGAACATAACGAAGGATCCTCTTCACCATCTGATAATGAGAGTCCATGGGATCATGCATAAACAAACAACACTGCTGCACGGCATAAGACAGATCCGGCCAAGTGAGAGTAAGATACTGGAAGGCACTGGCGAGACTGCGATATAGCGATGGATAGTGGAATGTGGTTTCATCGGTGGCAGGGAGTTTGGATGTGGTGTTGACGGGGGTGGAAACAGGTTTGCAGTTAAGCATGCCGGCGCGATCTAAGAGCTCGAGCGCATACTGCTCCTAGGAGAGATGGAGACCGCTAGATGTGTGGTGGACGTTTATGCCAAGCAAATGGTGGAGAGAGCCCATATCTGTCATAGAGAACTCACGGTGGAGAGAGGCGATGATGGACTGGAGGAAGGCAGGTGTTCAAGGAAATATGCCCTAGAGGCAAAAATAAAGTTGTTATTTATATTTCCTTATATCATGATAAATGTTTATTATTCATGCTAGAATTGTATTAACCAGGAAACTTAGTACATGTGTGAATACATAGACAAAAGAGAGTGTCCCTAGTATGCCTCTACTTGACTAGCTCGTTAATCAAAGATGGTTAAGTTTCCTAACCATAGACATGTGTTGTCATTTGATGAACGGGATCACATCATTAGAAAATGATGTGATCGACAAGACCCATCCGTTAGCTTAGCATAATGATCGTTAAGTTTTATTGCTATTGCTTTCTTCATGACTTATACATATTACTCTGACTATGAGATTATGCAACTCCCGAATACCAGAGGAACACCTTGTGTGCTATCAAACGTCACAACGTAACTGGGTGATTATAAAGATGCTCTACAGGTGTCTCCGAAGGTGTTTGTTGGGTTGGCATAGATCGAGATTAGGATTTGTCACTCCGAGTATCAGAGAGGTATCCGTGGGCCCTCTCGGTAATGCACATCACTATAAGCCTTGCAAGCAATGTAACTAATGAGTTAGTTACGGATGATGCATTACAGAACGAGCAAAGAGACTTGCCAGTAACGAGATTGAACTAGGTATGATGATACCGACGATCGAATCTCGAGCAAATAACATACCGATGACAATGGGAATAACGTATGTTGTTATTGCGGTTTGACCGATAAAGATCTTCGTAGAATATGTAGGAACCAATATGAGCATCCAGGTTCCGTTATTGGTTATTGACCGGAGAAGTGTCTCGGTCATGTCTACATAGTTCTCGAACACGTAGGGTCCGCACGCTTAACGTTCGATGGCAATTTGTATTATGAGTTATGTGTTTTGGTGACCTAAGTTTGTTCGGAGTCCCGGATGAGATGATGGACATGAAGAGGAGTTTCGAAATGGTCGAGAGGTAAAGATTCATATATTGGAAGGTAGTATTCGGACATCGGAATGGTTTCGAGTGGTTCGGGTATTTTTTTCGGAGTACCGAGGGGTTACCGGAACTCCCCGGGGAAGTATTGGGCCTACATGGGCCTAAGGGAGAGAGAGGGAAGCCCGCGGGGGGTGGCGCGCGCCCCCCTCCTAGGGAGTCTGAATTAGACAAGGAGGAGGGGGCGCGGCCCCCCTTTCCTCTCCCTCTCCCTCTCCTTCCTTTTCCCTCCGGTGGAAGAAAGGAAAAGGGGGGGGGGTGAATCCTACTAGGAGTCGAGTCCTAGTAGGACTCCCCCCCATGGCGCGCCCCCTCCTGGTCGGTCGCCTTCTCCTCCCCTCCTTTATATACGGGGGCGGGGGCACCCCAAAGGCACACCAATTGTTCTCTTAGCCATGTGCGGTGCCCCCCTCCACAGTTTACTCCTCCGATCATAGCGTCATAGTACTTAGGCAAAGTCCTGCGCGGATCACATCACCATCACCATCTCCACGCTGTCGTGCTAACAGAACTCTCCCTCGACCCTCTGCTGGATCAAGAGTTCGAGGGGAGTAATCGAGCTGAACGTGTGCTGAACTCGGAGGTGTCGTACGTTCGGTACTAGATCGGTTGGATTGTGAAGACGTTCGACCACATCAATCGCGTTGACCTAACGCTTCCGCTTTCGGTCTACGAGGGTACATGGACACACTCTCCCCCACTCGTTGCTATGCATCTCCTAGATAGATCTTGCGTGATCGTATGATTTTTTTTGAAATTGCATGCTACGTTCCCCAACAGTGGTATCAGAGCCAGGTCTATGCGTAGATGATATGCATGGATAGAACACAAAGAGTTGTGGGCGATAATAGTCATACTGCTTACCACCAACGTCTTATTTTGATTTGGCGGTATTCTTGGATGAAGCGGTCTGGACCAACACTACATGACCACGTTCATGAGACCCATTCTACCGACGTGCTTTGCACACAGGTGGCTGGCGGGTGTCTGTTTCTCCAACTTTTGTTGAATCGAATTTGACTATGGCCGGTCCTTGTTGAAGGTTAAAACAACACACTTGACGGAAAATCGTTGTGGTTTTGATACGTAGGTAAGTACGGTTTTTGCTAGAAGCCCGTAGCAGCCACGTAAAACTTGCAACAACAAAGTAGAGGACTTCTAACTTGTTTTTGCACGACATGTTGTGATGTGATATGGTCAAGACGTGATGAGATATAAATTGTTGTATGAGATGATCATGTTTTGTAAAAGTTATCGGCAATTGGCAGGAGCCTTATGGTTGTCGCTTTATTGTATGAAATGCAATCGCCATGTATTGCTTTACTTTATCACTAAGCGGTAGCGATAGTCGTAGAAGCAATAGTTGGTGAGACGACAACAACGCTACGATGGAGATCAAGGTGTCAAGCCGGTGACAATGGAGATCATGATGGTGCTTTGGAGATGGAGATCAAAGGCACAAGATGATGATGGCCATATCATGTCACATATTTTGATTGCATGTGATGTTTATCTTTTATACATCTATTTTGCTTAGTACGACGGTAGCATTATAAGATGATCCCTCACTAAATTTCAAGGTATAAGTGTTCTCCCTGAGTATGCATCGTTGCTACAGTTCGTCGTGCCGAGACACCACGTGATGATCGGGTGTGATAAGCTCTACGTTCACATACAATGGGTGCAAGCCAGTTTTGCACGTGCAGAATACTCGAGTTAAACTTGACAAGCCTAGCATATGCAGATATGGCCTCGGAACACTGAGACCGAAAGGTCGAACGTGAATCATATAGTAGATATGATCAACATAGAGATGTTCACCATTGAAAAACTACTCCATCTCACGTGATGATTGGACATGGTTCAGTTGATATGGATCACGTGATCATTTAGATGACTAGAGGGATGTCTATCTAAGTGGGAGTTATTAAGTAATATGATTAATTGAACTTTAATTTATCATAAACTTAGTCCTGATAGTTTTTTGCATATCTATGTTGTTGTAGATCAATGGCCCATGCTACCGTTCCCTTGAATTTTAGTGCGTTCCTAGAGAAAGCTAAGTTGAAAGATGATGGTAGCAACTACACGGACTGGGTCCGTAACTTGAGGATTATCCTCATTGCTGCACAGAAGAATTACATCCTGGAAGCACTGCTAGGTGCAAGACCTGCTGCAGGAGCAACTCTGGACGTTATGAACGTCTGGCAGACTAAAGCTGATGACTACTCGATAGTTCAGTGTGCCATGCTTTACGGCTTAGAATTGGGACTTCAAAGACATTTTGAACGTCATGGAGCATATGAGATGTTCCAGGAGTTGAAGTTAATATTTCAAGCAAATGCCCGAGTTGAGAGATATGAAGTCTCCAACAAGTTCTATAGCTGCAAAATGGAGGAGAACAGTTCTGTCAGTGAACACATACTCAGAATGTCTGGGTACCATAACCACTTGACTCAACTGGGAGTTAATCTTCCTGATGATAGTGTCATTGACAGAGTTCTTCAATCACTGCCACCAAACTATAATAGCTTCGTGATGAACTATAACATGCAAGGGATGGAAAAGACAATTCCCGAGCTCTTCACAATGCTTAAGGCTGCGGAGGTAGAATCAAGAAGGAGCATCAAGTGTTGATGGTTAACAAGACCACTAGTTTCAAGAAAAAGGGCAAAGGGAAGAAGGGGAACTTCAAGAAGAATAGCAAGCAAGTTGCTGCTCCCAGGAAGAAGCCCAAGTCTGGACCTAAGCCTGAAACTAAGTGCTTCTACTGCAAAGGGACTGGTCACTGGAAGCGGAACTGCCCCAAGTATTTGGCGGATAAGAAGGATGGCAGAGTGAAAGGTATATTTGATATACATGTTATTGATTTGTACCTTACTAATGCTCGTAGTAGCGCCTGGGTATTTGATACTGGTTCTGTTGATCATATTTGCAACTCGAAACAAAGGCTACGGATTAATCGAAGATTGGCTAAGGACGAGGTGACGATGCGCGTCGGAAATGGTTCCAAGGTTGATGTGATCGCCGTCGGCACGCTACCTCTACATCTACCTTCGGGATTAGTTTTAGACCTGAATAATTGTTATTTAGTGCCAGCGTTGAGCATGAACATTATATCTGGATCTTGTTTGATGTGAGACGGTTATTCATTTAAATCAGAGAATAATGGTTGTTCTATTTATGTGAGTAATATATATTTATGGTCATGCACCCTTGATGAGTGGTCTATTTTTGTTGAATCTCGATCGTAGTGATACACATATTCATAATATTGAAGCCAAAAGATGCAAGGTTAATCATGATAGTGCAACTTATTTGTGGCACTGCCGTTTAGGTCATATTGGTGTAAAGCGCATGAAGAAACTTCATGCTGCTGGGCTTTTGGAATCACTTGATTATGAATCACTTGATACTTGTGAACCATGCCTCATGGGCAAGATGACTAAAACTCTGTTCTCCGAAACAATGGAGCGAGCCACTGACTTATTGGAAATAATACATACTGATGTATGCGGTCCAATGAGTGTTGAGGCTCGCGGCAGGTATCATTATTTTCCGACCTTCATAGATGATTTGAGCAGATATGGGTATATATCTACTTAATGAAACATAAGTCTGAAACATTTGGAAAGTTCAAAGAATTTCAGAGTGAAGTGAAAAATCATCGCAATAAGGAAATAAAGTTTCTACGATCTGATCGTGGAGGTGAATATTTGAGTTATGAGTTTGGTCTTCATTTGAAACAATGTGGAATAGTTTCGCAACTCACGCCACCTGGAACACCACAACGTAATGGTGTGTCCGAACATCGTAACCGTACTTTATTGGATATGGTGCAATCTATGATGTCTCTTACCGATTTACCACTATCGATTTGGGGCTATGCTTTAGAGACGGCTGCATTCACGTTAAATAGGGCACCATCTAAATCCATTGAGACGACACTATATGAACTGTGGTTTGGCAAGAAACCTAAACTGTCGTTTCTTAAAGTTTGGGGCTGCGATGCTTATGTGAAAAAGCTTCAACCTGATAAGCTCGAACCCAAATTGAAGAAATGTGTCTTCATAGGATACCCAAAGGAAACTGTTGGGTACACCTTCTATCACAGATCCGAAGGCAAGATATTCGTTGCTAAGAATGTATCCTTTCTAGGGAAGGAGTTTCTCTCGAAAGAAGTGAGTGGGAGGAAAGTAGAACTTGATGAGGTAATTGTACCTTCTCCCGAATTGGAAAGTAGTTCATCACAGAAATCAGTTCCAGTGACGCCTACACCAATTAGTGAGGAAGTTAATGATGATGATCATGAAACTTCAGATCAAGTTACTACCGAACCTCGTAGGTCAACCAGAGTACGGTCCGCACCAGAGTGGTATGGTAATCCTGTTCTGGAGGTCATGTTACTAGACCATGACGAACCTACAAACTATGAGAAAGCGATGATGAGCCCAGATTCCGCGAAATGGCTTGAGGCCATGAAATCTGAGATGGGGTCCATGTATGAGAACAGAGTGTGGACTTTGGTTGACTTGCCCGATGATCGTCGATCCATAGAGAATAAATGGATCTTCAAGAAGAAGACTGACGCTGACGGTAATGTTACTGTCTACAAAGCTCGACTTGTTGCAAAAGGTTTCGACAAGTTCAAGGAGTTGACTACGATGAGACCTTCTCACCCGTAGCGATGCTTAAGTCTGTCCGAATCATGTTAGCATTTGCCGCATTTTATGATTATGAAATTTGGCAAATGGATGTCAAAACTGCATTCCTTAATGGATTTCTTAAAGAAGAGTTGTATATGATGCAACCAAAAGGTTTTGTCGATCCTAAAGGTGCTAACAAAGTATGCAAGCTCCAGCGATCCATTTATGGACTGGTGCAAGCCTCTCGGAGTTGGAATATACGCTTTGATAGTGTGATCAAAGCATATGGTTTTATACAGACCTTTGGAGAAGTCTGTATTTACAAGAAAGTGAGTGGGAGCTCTGTAGCATTTCTAATATTATATGTGGATGACATATTGTTGATTCGAAATAACATAGAATTTCTGGATAGCATAAAAGGATACTTGAATAAGAATTTTTCAGTGAAAGACCTCGGTGAAGCTGCTTATATATTAGGCATCAAGATCTATAGAGATAGATCAAGACGCTTAATGGACTTTCACAAAGCACATACCTTGATAAAGTTTTGAAGAAGTTCAAAATGGATCAGTCAAAGAAAGGGTTCTTGCCTGTGTTACAAGGTGTGAAGTTGAGTCAGACTCAATGCCCGACCACTTCAGAAGATAGAGAGAAAATGAAAGCCATTCCCTATGCCTCAGCCATAGGTTCTATCATGTATGCAATGTTGTGTACCAGACCTGATGTGTGCCTTGCTATAAGTTTAGCAGGGAGGTACCAAAGTAATCCAGGAGTGGATCACTGGACAGCGGTCAAGAACATCCTGAAATACCTGAAAAGGACTAAGGATATGTTTCTCGTTTATGGAGGTGACAAAGAGCTTGTCGTAAATTGTTACATCGATGCAAGCTTTGACACTGATCCGGATGACTCTAAGTCATAAACCGGATACGTATTTATATTGAATGGTGGAGCTGTAAGTTGGTGCAGTTCCAAGCAGAGCGTCGTGGCGGGATCTACGTGTGAAGAAGAATACATAGCTGCTTCGGAAGCAGCAAATGAAGGAGTCTGGATGAAGGAGTTCATATTCGATCTAGGTGTAATACCTAGTGCATCAGGTCCAATGAAAATCTTTTGTGAGAATATTGGAGCAATAGACTTGGCGAAGGAATCCAGATTTCACAAGAGAACCAAACACATCAAGAGACGCTTCAATTCCATCGGCGATCAAGTCAAGGAGGGAGACAGAAGTTTGCAAAATACATACGGATCTGAATGTTACAGTGATGTCTACTACGCAACCTTCTTCTTGTAGACGTTGTTGGGCCTCCAAGTGCAGAGGTTGGTAGGACAGTAGCATATTTCCCTCAAGTGGATGACCTAAGGTTTATCAATCCGTGGGAGGCGTAGGATGAAGATGGTCTCTCTCAAACAACCCTGCAACCAAATAACAAAGAGTCTCTTGTGTCCCCAACACACCCAATACAATGGTAAATTGTATAGGTGCACTAGTTCGGCAAAGAGATTGTGATACAAGTGCAATATGGATGGTAGATATAGGTTTTTGTAATCTGAAAATATAAAAACAGCAAGGTAACTAATGATAAAAGTGAGCGTAAACGGTATTGCAATGCTAGGAAACAAGGCCTAGGGTTCATACTTTCTCCAGTGCAAGTTCTCTCAACAATAATAACATAATTGGATCATATAACTATCCCTCAACATGCAACAAAGAGTCACTCCAAAGTCACTAATAGCGGAGAACAAACGAAGAGATTATGGTAGGGTACGAAACCACCTCAAAGTTATTCTTTCCAATCAATCCGTTGGGCTATTCCAATAAGTGTCACAAACAGCCCTAGAGTTCGTACTAGAATAACACCTTAAGACACAAATCAACCAAAACCCTAATGTCACCTAGATACTCCAATGTCACCTCAAGTATCCGTGGGTATGATTATACGATATGCATCACACAATCTCAGATTCATCTATTCAACCAACACATAACCTCAAAGAGTGCCCCAAAGTTTCTACCGGAGAATCAAGACGAAAACGTGTGCCAACCCCTATGCATAGGTTCATGGGCGGAACCCGCAAGTTGATCACCAAAACATACATCAAGTGAATCACATGATATCCCATTGTCACCACAGATACGCATGACAAGACATACATCAAGTGTTCTCAAATCATTAAAGACTCAATCCGATAAGATAACTTCAAAGGGAAAACTCAATCCATTACAAGAGAGTAGAGGGGGAGAAGCAACATAAGATCCAACTATAATAGAAAAGCTCGCGATACATCAAGATCATGCCAAATCAAGAACACGAGAGAGAGAGATCAAACACATAGCTACTGGTACATACCCTCAGCCCCGAGGGTGAACTACTCCCTCCTCGTCATGGAGAGCACCGGGATGATGAAGATGGCCACCGGTGAGGGATCCCCCCCTCCGGCAGGGTGCCGGAACAGGGTCCCGATTGATTTTGGTGGCTACAGAGGCTTGCGGTGGCGGAACTCCCGATCTATTCTGTTCCCCGATCGTTTTAGGGTATATGGATATATATAGGCGGAAGAAATACGCCAGGGGAGCCACGAGGGGCCCACGAGGGTGGAGGGCGCACCCAGGGGGTGGGCGCGCCCCCTGCCTCGTGCCTCCCTTGTTGCTTTGCTGACGTGCACTCCAAGTCTCCCGGGTTGCTTTCCTTCCAAGAATAACTTCTCCAGAAGGTTTAATTCCGTTTCGACTCCGTTTGATATTCCTTTTCTTCGAAACACTGAAACAAGGGAAAAAACAGGAACTGGCACTGGGCTCTGGGTCAAGAGGTTAGTCCTAAAAATAATATAAAAGTGCATAGTAAAGCCCATAAAACATCCAAGATGGATAATATAATAGCATGGAACAATCAAAAATTATAGATACGTTGGAGACGTATCAGCATCCCCAAGCTTAATTCCTGCTCGTCCTCGAGTAGGTAAATGATAAAAACAGAATTTTTGATGTGGAATGCTACTTGGCATAATTTCAATGTAATCTTCTTAATTGTGGTATGAATATTCAGATCCGAAAGATTCAAGACAAAAGTTCATATTGACATAAAAATAATAATACTTCAAGCATACTAACAAAGCAATTATGTCTTCTCAAAATAACATAGCCAAAGAAAGTTATCCCTACAAAATCATATAGTCTGGCTATGCTCTATCTTCACCACACAAAGTATTTAAATCATGCACAACCCCAATGACAAGCCAAGCAATTGTTTCATACTTTTGACGTTCTCAAACTTTTTCAATCTTCACGCAATACATGAGCGTGAGCCATGGACATAGCACTATAGGTGGAATAGAATGGTGGTTGTGGAGAAGACAAAAAGGAGAAGATAGTCTCACATCAACTAGGCGTATCAACGGGCTATGGAGACGCCCATCAATAGATATCAATGTGAGTGAGTAGGGATTGCCATGCAACGGATGCACTAGAGCTATAAGTATATGAAAGCTCAACAAAAGAAACTAAGTGGGTGTGCATCCAACTCGCTTGCTCACGAAGACCTAGGGCATTTTGAGGAAGCCCATCATTGGAATATACAAGCCAAGTTCTATAATGTAAAATTCCCACTAGTATATGAAAGTGACAACATAGGAGACTCTCTATCATGAAGATCATGGTGCTACTTTGAAGCACAAGTGTGGTAAAAGGATAGTAGCATTGTCCCTTCTCTCTTTTTCTCTCATTTTTTTATTTTTTTATTCCTTTTTTTTGGCCTTTTCTCTTTTTTATGGCCTCTTTTTTCTCTCTTTTTTTCTTTCGTTCGGAGTCTCATCCCGAATTGTGGGGGAATCATAGTCTCCATCATCCTTTCCTCACTGGGACAATGCTCTAATAATGATGATCATCACACTTTTATTTACTTACAACTCAAGAATTACAACTCAATACTTTAGAACAAGATATGACTCTATATGAATGCCTCCGGCGGTGTACCGGGATGTGCAATGACTCATGAGTGACACGTATGAAAGAATTATGAACGGTGGCTTTGCCACAAATACGATGTCAACTACATGATCATGCAAACTAATATAACAATGATGAAGCATGTCATAATAAACGGAACGGTGGTAAGTTGCATGGCGATATATCTCGGAATGGCTATGGAAATGCCATGATAGGTAGGTATGGTGGCTGTTTTGAGGAAGGTATATGGTGGGTGTATGATACCGGCGAAAGGTGCGCGGTATTAGAGAGGCTAGCAATGGTGGAAGGATGAGAGTGCATATAATCCATGGACTCAACATTAGTCATAAAGAACTCATATACTTATTGCAAGAATCTATTAGTTATCGAAACAAAGTACTACGTGCATGCTCCTAGGGGGATAGATTGGTAGGAAAAGACCATCGCTCGTCCCTGACCACCACTCATAAGGAGGACAATCAATAAATAAATCATGCTCCGACTTCATCACATAACGGTTCACCATACGTGCATGCTACGGGAATCACAAACTTTAACACAAGTATTTATCAAATTCATAACCACTCAACTAGCATGACTCTAATATTACCATCTTCATATCTCAAAACAATCATAAAGAATCAAACTTCTCATAGTATTCAACACACTCGTAAGAAAGTTTTTACTAGTCTTGAATACCTAGCATATTAGGATTAAGAAAATTACCATGCTATTTAAGACTCTCAAAATAATATAAGTGAAGCATGAGAGTTAAATAATTTCTATAAAACAAATCCACCACCGTGCTCTAAAAGATATAAGTGAAGCACTAGAGCAAACAACAAACTACTCCGAAAGATATAAGTGAAGATCAATGAGTAGTCGAATAATTATGCAACTATGTGAAGACTCTCCCATTTAATAATTTCAGATCTTGGTACTTTATTCAAACAGCAAGCAAAGCAAAAGAAAATAAAATGATGCTCCAAGCAAAACACATATCATGTGGTGAATAAAAATATAGCTCCAAGTAAAGTTACCGATGAATGAAGACGAAAGAGGGGATGCCATCTGGGGCATCCCCAAGCTTAGACGCTTGGTTATCCTTGAATATTACCTTGGGGTGCCTTGGGCATCCCCAAGCTTAGGCTCTTTCCACTCCTTATTCCATAGTCCATCGAATCTTTACCCAAAACTTGAAAACTTCACAACACAAAACTTAACAGAAGATCTCGTGAGCTCCGTTAGCGAAAAAAAAGAAAACACCACTTCATGGTACTGTAATGAACTAATTATTTAATTATATTGGTGTTAAACCTACTGTATTACAACTTCTCTATGGTTTATAAACTATTTTACTAGCCATAGATTCATCAAAATAAGCAAACAACACACGAAAAACAGAATCTGTCAAAAACAGAACAGTCTGTAGTAATCTGTAACTAACGCAAACTTCTGGAACTCCAAAAATTCTACCAAATTAGGAAGAGCTAGGAAATTTGTTTATTGATCTGCTGCAATTGGAATCAGTATTTTATCACGTTCTGGTGATTTTAAACAATTGTTTTCGTGAACAGAAAGTTTCTGGAATTTTCAGCAAGATCAAATAACTATCATCCAAGAAGATCCTATAGGTCTTATTTGGCACAAACACTAATTAAAACATAAAACCACATCTAACCAGAGGCTAGATGATTTATTTATTCCTAAACAGAACCAAAAAGCAAGAAACTAAAATAAAATGGGTTGCCTCCCAACAAGCGCTAACGTTTAACGCCCCTAGCTAGGCATAATGATTTCAATGATGCTCACATAAAAGATAGGAATTGGAACATAAAGAGAGCATCATGAAGAATATGACTAGCACATTTAAGTCTAACCCACTTCCTATGCATAGGGATTTTATGAGCAAACAACTTATGGGAACAATAATCAACTAGCATAGGAAGACAAAACAAGCATAACTTCAAAACTTTAAGCACATAGAGAGGAAACTTGATATTATTGCAATTCCTACAAGCATATATTCCTCCCTCATAATAATTTTCAGTAGCATCATGAATGAATTCAACAATATAACCATCACCTAAAGCATTCTTTTCATGATCTACAAGCATAGAAATTTTACTACTCTCCACATAAGCAAATTTCTTCTCATGAATAATAGTGGGAGCAAACTCAACAAAATAACTATCATGTGATTGAAAATTAAGATCAAGATGACAAGTTTCATGGTTATCATTATTCTTTAAAGCATACGTGCCATCACAATAATCATCATAGATAGGAGGCATGCTTTCATCATAGTAAATTTGCTCATCAAAGCTTGGGGGACAAAAAATATCATCCTCATCAAACATAGCTTCCCCAAGCTTGTGGATTTGCATATCATTAGCATCATGGATATTCAAGGAATTCATACTAACACCAAACATTCTAATGCATTCTTCTTCTAGCACTTGAGCACAATTTTCCTTTCCATCATTTTCACGAAAGATATTAAAAAGATGAAGCGTATGAGACAAACTCAATTCCATTTTTTTTGTAGTTTTCTTTTATAAACTAAACTAGTGATAAAACAAGAAACTAAAAGATTCGATTGCAAGATCTAAAGATATACCTTCAAGCACTCACCTCCCCGGCAACGGCGCCAGAAACTGCTTGATGTCTACTACGCAACCTTCTTCTTGTAGACGTTGTTGGGCCTCCAAGTGCAGAGGTTTGTAGCACAGTAGCAAATTTCCATCAAGTGGATGACCTAAGGTTTATCAATCCGTGGGAGGCGTAGGATGAAGATGGTCTCTCTCAAACAACCCTGCAACCAAATAACAAAGAGTCTCTTGTGTCCCCAACACACCCAATACAATGGTAAATTGTATAGGTGCACTAGTTCGGCGAAGAGATTGTGATACAAATGCAATATGGATGGTAGATATAGGTTTTTGTAATCTGAAAATATAAAAACAGCAAGGTAACTAATGATAAAAGTGAGCGTAAACGGTATTGCAATGCTAGGAAACAAGGCCTAGGGTTCATACTTTCACTAGTGCAAGTTCTCTCAACAATAATAACATAATTGGATCATATAACTATCCCTCAACATGCAACAAAGAGTCACTCCAAAGTCACTAATAGCGGAGAACAAACGAAGAGATTATGGTAGGGTACGAAACCACCTCAAAGTTATTCTTTCCAATCAATCCGTTGGGCTATTCCAATAAGTGTCACAAACAGCCCTAGAGTTCATACTAGAATAACACCTTAAGACACAAATCAACCAAAACCCTAATGTCACCTAGATACTCCAATGTCACCTCAAGTATCCGTGGGTATGATTATACGATATGCATCACACGATCTCAGATTCATCTATTCAACCAACACATAGAACCTCAAAGAGTGCCCCAAAGTTTCTACCGGAGAATCAAGACGAAAACGTGTGCCAACCCCTATGCATAGGTTCATGGGCGGAACCCGCAAGTTGATCACCAAAACATACATCAAGTGAATCACGTGATATCCCATTGTCACCACAGATACGCACGACAAGACATACATCAAGTGTTCTCAAATCATTAAAGACTCAATCCGATAAGATAACTTCAAAGGGAAAACTCAATCCATTACAAGAGAGTAGAGGGGGAGAAGCAACATAAGATCCAACTATAATAGAAAAGCTCGCGATACATCAAGATCATGCCAAATCAAGAACACGAGAGAGAGAGAGATCAAACACATAGCTACTGGTACATACCCTCAGCCCCGAGGGTGAACTACTCCCTCCTCGTCATGGAGAGCACCGGGATGATGAAGATGGCCACCGGTGAGGGATCCCCCCCTCCGGCAGGGTGCCGGAACAGGGTCCCGATTGGTTTTTGGTGGCTACAGAGGCTTGCGGCGGCGGAACTCCCGATCTATTCTGTTCCCCGATCGTTTTAGGGTATATGGATATATATAGGCGGAAGAAATACGTC
>NC_057808.1:348586443-348668983 GCF_018294505.1 Triticum aestivum | reverse complement strand
GACGTGCACTCCAAGTCTCCCGGGTTGCTTTCCTTCCAAAAATAACTTCTCCACAAGGTTTCATTCCGTTTCGACTCCGTTTGATATTCCTTTTCTTCGAAACACTGAAACAAGGGAAAAAACAGGAACTGGCACTGGGCTCTGGGCCAATAGGTTAGTCCCAAAAATAATATAAAAGTGCATAGTAAAGCCCATAAAACATCCAAGATGGATAATATAATAGCATGGAACAATCAAAAATTATAGATACGTTGGAGACGTATCATACAGACCCGTTGACTAAGCCTCTTCCACGAGCAAAACATGATCAGCACCAAGACTCCATGGGTGTTAGATAGATTACTATGTAATCTAGATTATTGACACTAGTGCAAGTGGGAGACTGAAGGAAATATGCCCTAGAGGCAATAATAAACTTGTTATTTATATTTCCTTATATCATGATAAATGTTTATTATTCATGCTAGAATTGTATTAACCAGGAAACTTAGTACATGTGTGAATACATAGACAAACGAGAGTGCCCCTAGTATGCCTCTACTTGACTAGCTCGTTAATCAAAGATGGTTAAGTTTCCTGACCATAGACAGGTGTTGTCATTTGATGAACGGGATCACATCATTAGAGAATGATGTGATGGACAAGACCCATCCGTTAGCTTAGCATAATGATCGTTAAGTTTTATTGCTATTGCTTTCTTCATGACTTATACATATTCCTCTGACTATGAGATTATGCAACTCCCAAATACCAGAGGAACACCTTGTGTGCTATCAAACGTCACAACATAATTGGGTGATTATAAAGATGCTCTACAGGTGTCTCCGAAGGTGTTTGTTGGGTTGGCATAGGTCGAGATTAGGATTTGTCACTCCGAGTATCGGAGAGGTATCTTTGGGCCCTCTCGGTAATGCACATCACTATAAGCCTTGCAAGCAATGTGACTAATGAGTTAGTTATGGGATGATGCATTACAGAACGAGTAAAGAGACTTGCCGGTAACGAGATTGAACTAGGTATGATGATACCGATGATCGAATCTCGGGCAAGTAACATATCGATGACAAAAGGAATAACGTATGTTGTTATTGTGGTTTGACCGATAAATATCTTCATAGAATATGTAGGAACCATTATGAGCATCCAGGTTCCGCTATTGGTTATTGACCGGAGATGTGTCTCGGTCATGTCTACATAGTTCTCGAACCCATAGGGTCCGCACGCTTAACGTTCGATGACGATTTGTATTATGAGTTATGTGTTTTGGTGACCGAAGTTTGTTCGGAGTCCCTGATGAGATCACGGACATGACGAGGAGTCTCGAAATGGTCGAGAGGTAAAGATTCATATATTGGAAGGTAGTATTCGGACATCGGAATGGTTTCGAGTGGTTCGGGTATTTTTTCGGAGTACCGAGGGGTTACCGGAACCCCCTGGGGAAGTATTGGGCCTACATGGGCCTAAGGGAGAGAGAGGGAAGCCCGCAGGGGGGGGGTGGCGCGTGCCTCCCTCCTAGGAAGTCCGAATAGGACAAGGAGGAGGGGGTGCGGCCCCCCTTTCCTCTCCCTCTCCCTCTCTTTCCCTCCGGTGGAAGAAAGGAAAAGGGGGGGAGGGGGCAAATCCTACTAGGAGTGGAGTCCTAGTAGGACTCCCCCCCATGGGGCGCCCCCTCCTGGCCGGCCTCCTCCTCCCCTCCTTTATATACGAGGGCGGGGGGCACCCCAAAGGCACATCAATTGTTATTTTAGCCGTGTGCGGTGCCCCCCTCCACAGTTTACTCCTCCGGTCATAGCGTCGTAGTGCTTAGGCGAAGCCCTGCGCGGATCACATCACCGTCACCTCCATCCGCGATCAAGTCAATGAGGGAGACATAGAAATTTTCAAAATACATACGGATCTGAATGTTGCAGACCCGTTGACTAAGCCTCTTCCACGAGCAAAACATGATCAGCACCAAGACGCCATGGGTGTTAGAATCATTACTATGTAATCTAGATTATTGACACTAGTGCAAGTGGGAGACTGAAGGAAATATGCCCTAGAGGCAATAATAAACTTGTTATTTATATTTCCTTATATCATGATAAATGTTTATTATTCATGCTAGAATTGTATTAACCAGGAAACTTAGTACATGTGTGAATACATAGACAAAAGAGAGTGTCCCTAGTATGCCTCTACTTGACTAGCTCGTTAATCAAAGATGGTTAAGTTTCCTGACCATAGACATGTGTTGTCATTTGATGAACGGGATCACATCATTAGAGAATGATGTGATGGACAAGACCCATCCGTTAGCTTAGCATAATGATCGTTAAGTTTTATTGTTATTGCTTTCTTCATGACTTATACATATTCCTCTGACTATGAGATTATGCAACTCCCGAATACCAGAGGAACACCTAGTGTGCTATCAAACGTCACAACGTAACTGGGTGATTATAAAGAAGCTCTGCAGGTGTCTCCGAATGTGTTTGTTAGGTTGGCATATATCGAGATTAAGATTTGTCACTCCGAGTATCGGAGAGGTATCTGTGGGCCCTCTCGGTAATGCACATCACTATAAGTCTTGCAAGCAATGTGACTAATGAGTTAGTTACAGGATGATGCATTACAGAACGAGTAAAGAGACTTGCCGGTAATGAGATTGAACTAGGTATGATGATACCGACGACCGAATCTCGGGCAAGTAACATACCGATGACAAAGGGAATAACGTATGTTGTTATTGCGGTTTGACCAATAAAGATCTTCGTAGAATATGTAGGAACCAATATGAGCATCCAGGTTCCGCTATTGGTTATTGACCGGAGATGTGTCTCGGTCATGTCTACATAGTTCTCGAACCCGTAGGGTCCGCACGCTTAACGTTCGATGACGATTTGTATTATGAGTTATGTGTTTTGGTGACCGAAGTTTGTTCGGAGTCCCTGATGAGATCACAGACATGACAAGGAGTCTCGAAATGGTCGAGAGGTAAATATTCATATATTGGAAGGTAGTATTCGGACATCGGAATGGTTTCGAGTGGTTCGGGTATTTTTCCGGAGTACCGAGGTGTTACCGGAACCCATTGGGGAAGTATTGGGCCTACATGGGCCTAAGGGAGAGAGAGGGAAGCCCGCGGAGGGTGGCGCGCGCCCCCCTCCTAGGGAGTCCGAATAGGACAAGGAGGAGAGGGCGCGGCCCCCCTTTCCTCTCCCTCTCCCTCTCCTTCCTTTTCCCTCCGGTGGAAGAAAGGAAAGGGGGGAGGGGCGAATCCTACTAGGAGTGGAGTCCTAGTAGGACTCCCCCCATGGCGCGCCGCCTCCTGGCCGACCTCTCCCCTCCTTTATATACGGGGGTGGGGCACCCCAAAGGCACATCAATTGTTCTCTTAGCCGTGTGCGGTGCCCCCCCTCCATAGTTTACTCCTCTGGTCATAGCGTCGCAGTGCTTAGGCGAAGGCCTGCGCGGATCACATCACCATCACCGTCACCACGCCGTCGTTCTGACGGAACTCTCCCTCGACCCTCTGCTGGATCAAGAGTTCGAGGGACGTCATCGAGCTGAGCGTGTGCTGAACTCGGAGGTGCCATACGTTCGGTACTAGATCGGTTGGATCATGAAGACATTTGATTACATCAACCGCGTTAACCTAACGCTTTCGCTTTCGGTCTACGAGGGTACGTGGACACACTCTCCCCCTCTCGTTGCTATGCATCTCCTAGATAGATCTTGTGTGATCATAGGAATTTTTTGAAATTGCATGCTACGTTCCCCAACAGGTGTGCTGGCGGTGAGGATAATATCATCTACGTAGAGAAGTAGGTAAGCCGTGGCAGCACCGCGATGAAGCGAAAATAGGGAGGAGTCTGCTTTGGAGCCCTGGAAGCCGAGGGTATAGAGGTACGAAGTGAACTGCGAGAACCACGCCCGCGGAGCTTGCTTGAGCCCGTAGAGCGACCGGTTGAGACGACACACGTCCCGAGGGCGCGCCGCGTCAACGAAGCCAGCGGGCTGCATGCTGTACACCGTCTCGGCGAGATGCCCATGGAGGAAGGCATTCTTGACGTCGAGTTGATGTATGGGCCACGAGCTACTGGTGGCGAGGCTGAGGACGACGTGGATAGTGGCGGGCTTGACGACGGGACTGAACGTCTCACCGTAGTCAACCCCGGCTTGTTGGGTGAAGCCGCGGAGCACCCATCACGCCTTGTACCAAGCCAAGGAGCCGTCCGTGTTGTACTTGTATCGGAATATCCATTTCCCGCTCACCACATTAGCACCTGCAGGACGAGAGACCAACGACCAAGTGTCATTTCGCAACAATGCATTATATTCATCAAGCATAGCAGCGGCCCAGTTCGGATCCTTAAGTGCAGCGCAGTAGGATGAAGGAATGGCGCTGATCGGCGTGGTGACAGAGAGACTGACTTGTGTTTTTGGAAGGGAAAACCCGGACTTGGAGCGCGTATGCATGGGGTGCAGGTTCGTGGGTGGCTATATCCAGACAGCGCGCGGGGGTAGGCGCGGCTGAACTGGCGCTATGGGAGTGGCGGAAGCGCAGGCTGGGGAGGGAAGTGGCGGGGTCGCGCCAGGTGACGACTCAGGCGCGTGATCCGAGGAGGATCGAGGCGGTGTGGGAGGTGAGACAGCGACGGGGAAGGGGCCGGGTGTGGTGACAGTGGCGGGCTCTGATACCAAGTAAGATAGATGAACTCTCTGTATATTCATCATCGCAGGTTACAAGTGTTTATATACACTGATGCTCATGAGGAGTAGTGGCCTACTGTTACAACAGAATCGAAGATCACGCCGTGCGTGGCTACATGGGCGGAGACGACGTGCGTGGGAGCGTGGGCGCCGTAGGACTCGAGCTGCCTCGTTGCACACATGGGTGCGGGTGCATGTCACGTTTCCAACATTGCAGGCGCTTCAGGCTATTCCCCCCTCCAAGAAAAGAAAAAGCATCTCCGAGCCCCGTGTCGCTCCCCCCGAGCGGCCCGGGCGCTAACCCTAGCATCCGGGCACCGCCGCCACCCATCCTCCCCTCCTCCCCCGCCGCCGCCGGCGAGCGCCGCCCGGGCAAAGCCCGTGTGGTGTCGGTGGCGGCGGGCTCTTCCACTCCCGCTCGCGAGGTGGGCTGCGCGGGGTAGCTGCGCCAAGCGGAGGAGGCAAGCACGAGGGGCTGTGCGCGGGCCAGCGCTGCTCGGCACGCCATGGCGGAGGGGTGGCCAGCGCGCGCGCCTTTGGCACGAGGAGGAGGCAGGTCGCGGCGTAGGAGCCGTGGGCGCGCGAGGTCTCCAGCTCGCGCGGATCTGGCGTCTCGAGGGCGCGCGCTGTGGCGGGGTGACCGCGTCCGGAGGAGCGGCTTGGCTGTGCAGGGAGGCGCCGTGCTCGCGCGCCGGGGATCCGGATCTGGCGCCTAGATGCCGCGCCGTGGCTCTGGCGGCCCGGATCTGGTGTGTTGGGGTCGCGGCTGTGCTGGGGCGTTGGCGGCCGGGCCCGCGCATGGGAGGTCCGCAGGCAGCAGGGCTCGATCTGGTTTCTGTTGGCCGTACGGGCGAGGCTGTGGGAGATGAATGGCACCTCGCCTGGTGTTGCATCCTTCTGTTTGGTGGTTCGGTGTGCTCGATGCTGCTTCGGGTGGGAGGCCGTGATGGTGGTGGCTGGAGGGAGAGGAATGGCCTCGCTGCGGGTGTTGCATCCTCCGTCGGGAGATGAATGGCCGGCAGGCGTTGCATCCTCGAGGAGACGAATGGCGTGGTGCTTGGTTGCATCCTTCCGATGGGAGACGAATGACGCCGCTAGGGGTTGCATCCTCTGTCCAGTGGGGGGTGTGGATGCAAGGTTGGAAGCACGTCGAGCTCGTCGGGGAGGTGCGGTTGGCCGTGGAGGCAGGGATAGTGGTTTGATGTGTAGGCTGATCGGATCTTGGGTTCGGGCTATGCAGGTGAGACTGCCGGCGAAAGTCGTACTCCGGTTGTGGCCGGAGCCGTCGATGGCGGCGCTTTCGGGCGTCGCTTCCTCGTTGGAGGCATCGATGTAGCTGCTCTTACCTTGCCTTTCCCAATGTGCTCCGGGGGAAACTCTTGATCTAGTTTAGATCGGACGATGGCGGCGCCATTCGGCGTCGTGTTCTCTCTTGGGGGCATCGTCCTGGAGATGGATCCGATTAGAGGGACCCGTGGATCGTGAGGATATGTGTTGTGTGTGCTGCTGCCGAAAGGCGCTGTTTGTATGGTTTTTGGGTCCGGTTTCCCTCATAAACTGGACCAACCTTCTTTCTCCCGATCAATGAATTTGGTAGAACTATCAACATTCAAAAAAAGAAAAAGAAAAAAGCAACCCCTCAATCAAAATAATAATAATTGCGGTACCGGCTTCGTCTTCCGGTCCGGAGGGCTCCGTTCAGATCGACGCCTCTGCTCCTCTGCTGTGTATCCCTCCGCCCCCAAATCTTCTCCATCGAGCCGTGCGGCGGCGCCGGCGGCGACAGAGAGCGTCTACCTCTCCCTCCTTCAACGCTACTTCACGAGCAGCGCAGCAGCGGCGGTCGCCGACCCCACTCTCGGCATGAGGTACTGCTCCTTCGAATCGCCATGACATTGTTCCTCATCTGCTCTCCGGCGTTCTGCTCCGTTTGTCTGAACCAAACAGCTTCGGAGAGCACTCGTTAGGTTACTATGGCGACCACTGGGCGTCCATAGCCGATATCGGCCATCCATGACGCGCCTACACACTACACATAGAACTACAGTACTTCATTATAGATTACTATGATCATCAGCCGTAATTATTTAGTACTGTAGTAATAGATAATAGATGTGAATACAAGAGAAGTTCTGCAGGCCAGTAAACACGATCAAAGCATAACCAAATCGATGTAACTGTGCGTGTCCATCCAAGAAAAATGTCCATCTGTGTGACCAAAAAGTAGTACAGTAGAAAGAAAGAAGAACACAATGTTATAAATACAGTCGTAGAGAAATTTCATCTCCTTCTTCTTCGATACGGACCGCTTCTTCATTTATGGGCAGTCCCAATCGCAACTCCAAGCATACATCAGCTGCCACTGCTGCGTCCACATCCCTCGTCACCTCCTCTACAACATTTGTGGTGTCTGTCATCACTGAATTCTCCACTGCATCCGTCGATACTGCCTCTGGCTCCTCCTCCTCCACGACGTCCGACCAGTCCTCCTCCACGACATCCGACCAGTCCTTCTCCAATTCACCCTCCGCATTGCCCTCGTCCTTGCTGCCTGGCCTGCTAGTACCATGTTCTCTGCAGAATAAACAATGCACACACACCTTGGTTAGCTACTCTTGAAGTTCAGATTAGAAATGGGCCTTCTATTACTGTGAAGGAATTCTGCAAGACCACGCAAAAGATAAAAAGCATGAATCAACACAAAGAATGTGTAACCTAGGATAGGACTGGAATAGTTAGGAACAGTAAGGACTGAAAGAAGTGAAAGTAAGAGCAATGTGGTACATACTCATAGTCTGGTCGGATGTGAGCCATTCTTTTCTTGTTCTCCCTCCTTTCACACCAGCTCTTCAATTTTGGACAATCCAAAATACGCAGATCCTTCAGGTTGGTCAGTTTATTTATGCTGCTCGGCAAAGATTCCATGGCAGGGCATCTGTGGATGGCAAGCTTCTCAAGATTGGTGAGATCTCCTAACCATTCCGGCAGTGATGTGATACTGTCGCAGTCACTAAGATGCATCGACCCAAGGGAGGTGAGTCCTTGCAAACTCTGCATGAACCCATTGATCCCTTCGCAGGACACAATCTTCAGTTCCCGGAGACAGGTGAGGTCTGCCAAGTGCTGTACTTTGTCCACCCGGCAATTGGACAAGCATAGAGATTGGAGGGAGGATAGGGCCTCCATAGTATCTGGTATAGTCCACACATTGTCGCAATCTTTGACAGTTAAACTACGGAGGCCTGGGAGGCTGTGAAGGAAATGCCAGTTATATAGAGTTTTCTTGCAGTTCTTCACCACCAGTTCATTTACTGAAACAGAGGTACAAGGGTGCCCTCCTCTGGAATGGACCATTAGTTTGCTGCACTCTGAGATCACCAATTTCCAAGCTCTAGGCGTGAAAGGTACGAAGCACACCTTGTTACATTTCGTAATCACCAGTTCACCAATGGCCGGGAGCATACACTCCTTACCATTTCTGTCGTATGTTGTCTTGAACTCTTCCAGGCTTTCCATATCATCCAACTCTAGGGTCAACTTGGGGAGTCGATTGAGTGTTGTTCGGTATTCACCGGTGAGGTCATTGATGTCGAATCTTGTGATGCTAGCCATCCTTCTGAAAACTGCTCGTCGGAGGTTTAGTAACAAACACAGTGGTGGTGGGCGGCTGCACCTCGAGATGGCCTCAATGGTAACCTCTACAAGAGTATCAAAACGATAAGTTATGGTTGATGTCAACCAGGTTGAAAGGCAGGTCTCGCCATTGTAACCATGTAGCTCAAGGCCCTCCAGATATAGTGGCACTATTCTCCTAACAGAGCATTGACGTCCATGGATCCTTGGGAGCCCGCAGTCCAACAAAGTTTCCACTTCTGAGCAGCTCCGCCCAGTGACCTACGTATTTGCCTTGCATCTTCAGTAGATTTCACGTTTTCAAGACAGCTTATCTCAAGCTCTTCCAAGTTTGCATTCTCGAGCTCAACAATGTTTGTGTTCCTATATGCTTCTCCGTTATCAGGTTTAACCACAAGCTCACAACTTTTCAAACTGCGGCAGTTCCTCACATTTATTGACTGGAGAGACCTGATTTCACCTATCCTTTTGGCTATGCTCTTCAGTCTAATGCAGCCTGAGAGGTCCAGTGTTTGCAGATTGTTGAGTTCACCTAAACTTTCAGGTAGATCATGTAGAAATCTATTATGAGACAAATCCAAATGTTCCAGACTGGAAAAGCCACTGATACGTTCAATAATTCCATGAGTTCGCTCTACTGACTCTGAGTAAAAGATAGGATTCAGGAACATAGATAGGTTCAAATACTCTATTTTGGTGAGCTGGCCCAGAGCATCTTTTAGTCCTTCGAGACAGGACTGCTGTTGAGCAAGATAACAGCAAGGGTGTGACAAGTTCAGGTGCTGGAGATTGGTAAGGCCACCAAGAGCTTTCTCGACCCCTTCAAAACAAGACCAGAATGATAAATCTAGGTGTACCAAATTTTTCAGCTTCCCGAATGATTCCGGCAGTTTACCTAGTCCATGGCAACATGATAAATCAATGTGCAGCAAATTTATTAGATTCCCGAATGACTCAGGCAGATTTAATAGCCCACAGCAGCCTGAAAAATTGATATGCACCAAATTTGTGAGGTTCCCAAATGATTCTGGTAAGTTTACCAATCCAGAGCAGTCTGATAGGTTGATATGCAGCAAATACATTAGCTTCCCAAAAGACGGAGATAGACTAACTATTCCAGAGCACCGTGATAAGTTGATGTGCACCAAATTTGTTAGCTTCCCGAATGATTGCGGCAGTTTTTCTAGTTCAGAGCAGTCTGATAAATCGATATGCTTCAAACTAGTCAGCTTCCCAAATGAATCTGGCAAATTTACAAGTCCAGGGCATCTTGATAAGTCAATATGCAACAAATTTTTCAGCTTCCCAAATGAATCTGGCAAATTTACAAGTCCAGAGCAACCTGATAAGTCAATATGCGCCAAATTAATTAGCTTCCCAACTGAATCAGGTAGATTTCTTACTCCGCAGCAGCCTGATAAATCAATATACAACAGATTTAGTAGATCTCCAAGTGAATCCGGTAGATTGAGTAGTCCAGAGCAGCCTGATAAATTAAGATATCCCAAATGCCTCAACTGACAGATAGAATTTGGTAAGTTCAGCATCGAGGTGCCATTTAAATCCAAGACACTCAAGCACTTGGAAAATGAAAATGAATCATCGCTGAGGTCCATTTTGCCAGAGCCAACACAACGTAGAGCCCTTATTTGGGCAGACAATTTACTGGATAACTTCAAATCGGTAAGCAGTACATAGCGGCAGTCATTATTAGAGCATAATTCCTGCTGATAAGACGTCTCCTTTGTATCATATATGTCATGCATAACTTGTTTTGCAAGGTCATGCACCATATGGTTTACAGTGAACCAGGTTGTACTCTTATCAGCACTTCCACTAGTCTGCAACAAGAGTATAAGCGTGTTAAATATATGTTGCCCTGCCAAATTCAGAGGTAAAATTTTAGGCATGCCAAATGTTTGGAAATAAATAAATAGTGATGGGCTGGCATCCAATTAGACCTAACCAGTAATTCTGCCAAGCCAAAGTATGGGCATTCAAAATTTAGGAGTAAAACGATTGAGTGCCAATTTGTTTTGGCATGGCAAATATTAGAAGCAAACAAATTAAGCCCAAAGTCTTTTAAACATAGTATGGAGTAACTCACCGAAACCGGCATTGTTGTTTGAAGAAGTGACATGCCCAGAAGCATTGAAATATACTGCTCACCAACCTGTATCGCGGAGAATCTGTCGGATTGCTCAATAAGACCGAGAGAAGTCCATTGATAAATCAGATCATCTTTGGCTATAGTGTGACCATTTTGGAACATCGCAAAGTAAGTAAAGCATAGCCGTAAGCTCGGCGGCATACTAGTGTATGCTAACATGAGGAATGGCTCACCGTTTTGGCCATCTTCGCATATATCACTGTTCAATACTTATGCCCATCCTGTAGCATCTTTGTAGAGAAGCACGCCACCAAGCATTTCAGCTACCAACTGTGAACCCTCACACTTCTTTGCAATATCTACACCAATCTGCTCCAACTCTTGTTTGTCAAACAATCTACCTTCAAAGTGACTTCGTTGCTTGATAATCGTCCAGCACATGTCCTCACTCGATTCACTATAACTCCGAAAATGCATTTCTCCAGTGTCCGTCGCTATCAAGATTACCTCACCACGATCGCTCCCTTCCCTTAACATACCCTGCAACTCTTCGCAATCATGCCGTGATAGCCATATGCCATCTAAAACAACAAGTACCTTAATACTATCATCAAGTAATTGGTGAAGGCGCTTGCTCACATACTCCATGTTGTCATCGGAACCACCGTTGATCTCTTCCCCTGATACCTGAGAAATTATGGACTTCCCTATCTGATGCAAGTGAAGATTTCTGGAGCATTGGATCCATACCCTAGAGTAGTCTTTGAATCGGGTATGGTTGAAAACCATTCGTGCTAATCTTGTCTTGCTGCCATCCTGGCACCCACCAATTTGAACTGTAATGTGGTGCCCTTTTTTTCACAGATATACTTTCCATTATGATCTGTATTTGTTTATCCCTTCCAATCTTTGGGTCCTCTGTTACATAAATAAGTGGTGGCTCGATCCTTGCATCGGAACTAGGTGACATAAGATTAAATTCATCCATGTCGACCCATAGCTTGTAGACTTCTTCTTTTATCTTCTCCATCTTATCGGCCATGAGATTCTTCTTCTTGAGGACTTTGGCACGCGGCATCATCTTCATGAACTGCAGAGAATCGGTTCTTTTATGTGATACAAAATCACTATCATAACAAAGTACTTTTAAATACGGATCTAGTGACACAAATTTCATGTCATAAAACCTTATATTTATAGAGTAATTATTGGTCAAATGCAAGCCTTAACGAAACAAAATACGCCTTATTTTTAGGAATGGAGGGTCTGCAAAGAGCCAAGGAGTGCTCGGACGGTAGACAGAAAATGAATAGACTCGGGTACATACCTTTCGCGCGGGTGCAGGTGGTGTCATTGTGTCTTGCAACTCGTCCAAGATGTTGTAGGCGGCCTTCACGACCCGCCGCAGCCAGTCCCGCACCTTCTTCCCCTGCAGGCCAAGTTCGCGTATTCAGTGACCTATAGATCTCGTAGCCTAGCTATGACAGGACCTGAGCTTTTCTTCAAAATGTTTAAGGATGGTGAAGTAACATACCTCCATTTGCTGGGGGGCATCCTCCAGCAGCGGCTGTATGGCTTCCGGCGTAGTTTCCATTTCTTCCGATTTCTCTTTGGGGGCATCACACCTAAAACGAAGACACCGCATCTCGGCGTCCGCCAGCAGCGGGTGTATGACCTCCAGCGTCTCCATTATTTCCTGCAAATTGCCGGTGGCCTTGTCTCCGACGGCGATGGCGGCTCTGAGCTTTCTGCATGAGCTTTGGACAATGGCTTGGGCCATGGCTGCTTCTAGCCCCTCCACCCAAAAGCAAGAAGCTTCGATTCGAGCCAGCAATGGGACGGGGATGATGCAGCGCAGGGGGCAGAGGATCGTTCGCCCACCTCCCGGATGGCGGAGCAAAGCTAGGGGAAAGGAACCAGCTGGAGCTGTGCAGGCCACTGGCAAGAACTACTCATTGAACAATAACTACCGCACTGCAAAACAAGGCTGTTGAGGCTATGTGCAATGAATAAAGTTGAGAGTCGACAGTGAACACTGTTGCCTCAACAGTACTTCTGTAAGCAACAATAATTGCCTCGTTTCACGGTTGGTGGAGGAGGCATCCTGTGCTTGCTATGACCGGTGCACCGATGTACCCATGGCACATGAGCTGTTTCGTACGTGTTTGGTGTTTGGTGCACTTCGACTTATAATCAGGGGGATGCATCATGAAATTCAAATTCTTCCAGGTGAGGCGATCAAGCTCACCGTTAACGGACCTGGAGTACCAAAGAAACAGCTGCTGCTACTGGAAGCTTATCTTAGTTTTCTCCAGCATGCTTGACGTGCGATTATCGCACAAACAGGGAAGATGGAGATAAATATTGATCATCCCATATGTTTTTTTCTTTTCTCAAGTCGAAGTAAGACATTGGAGATGCCAGATGCGCATTTGAATGCGGACAGCTTGGTCACAAATACAAATATGATACACAATCTCAAAATAATGATGTTTTCGTTTTGTTTGTGAAGACTGAAACAATGCGTATGACACATTGAAAGACCAATCAATAGCAGAATATACTAGGGTTAATTCGGCAGCTATATTGCTTTGCGAGAAATCCCTAAACTATTAGCAGCATTAAGGCTTATTAACAGTATTCTTCCCTAAATCTCCCCGTAAAAAAAGTATTCTTCCCTAAATCAATGGACACACAAAGAGAATAATATAGTTGTATTAGGAAAAAAATTGAAACCCAGAAAATGAAGAAAGGAAGAAAAAAGAAAAATCTACACTTCTACATCTACAGTACTATTAAAAAAGCAAACATAGACTCCCCTACAGCTACACCAACAACTGTACACGGAATTATCAGGATGTCGGATCAATCTAATTAAATCAAATCCGAGTCTATATTACATCAATAGTTTGCCACACAAGTTAATGGTTCAGATTAAATGTTCTGCTGGGGCAGACCACCTCGCGCACCTCTTTGTCCACAATTAATGGGGGTATATCGTAACCACCACGCGCACCTCTTGGTACTCAATTAGTGAGGATAGTAATCCCGTAATTTTCTCTCTGGCCTTTGCCTTAGTTGTTGTAAATAAATGCCTTGCGGTTACTTTTCTGATGCCCCAAGGACCGCTGCCGCCTACTGTTGCCCCATGGACGCGAGCGTGGATCGCCGCTGCCACCTGCCGCTCCTCCTCTGCTGCCCCATGGGCGCGAGTGCGGGTCGCCGCTGCCGCCTGCCGCTCCTCCTCTACTACCTATGGGCGCGAGCGTAGATCGTGGTCGCAGCCATTCGCTCCTCTTGTGCTACCGCATGGATAAGAAGCACTTTCATAAAGGTGTTGTGCAAATCACAAAGATCAGGAACTTGATCTCAGGATTAATAAGTTCTTTATCTGCAGACCTGCATTGTTGTCGTGGTGGTTGTTGTCTTTGCGTTGGAGCAGCGGGAGCAGCTCCTCCCTGTTCGGACGTTGGCACACGCTCGAGCTGGTGCACGTATCCATCTTCAGCGGCCACTGGAGTAGTATTGTTGGAAATCTCACGACCAAGATTAATCTATGGAAAATCTATCTATTTATATCTGTACTTCTATATCTGAATCTTCTACCTGATTTCTCTCGCTTCTCGTGCGGCCACGTCATCCCCGATCTTGCTGTTAACACTCCGTACAGCCACCACAAACACATTGATCACTATATCCGAGTACCTCTATAGTTTTGTTTGTTCAGTTAGATGGACTTGGCTATCGCATGAGAACATAATTCACATGTGTATTTTGTTGTTTGGGGGATTATAGTGGAGATTTATTTTTTGCACCACACTGGATTGACGTGGTGAATTAGAAAGCTTTTTTTATCCCAGGAATGGATTGAATACTTCTAAACACAGTTAAAGGGTAAAGGTATGTATATATTTTTGTCCGTTTAATTTCTTCTTTCACACTGTATGATGTCAAGTTTCGGACATAGTTGTATGATTTACTCTTCTAGGTTGTAGTGTTGGTACGAAGAACCATAATAGGAACTTAATGAATATTGTGCCTTACTATTAAGATGAATATTTGCTGACTCAAATATTGTTTGAGTACGTTTCTCCTAAAGCTAACTGACCAAAATCTGAACGACTCTGACTGATGCGTACAAATCCAACTATAAGGATCCGAATACCGTCTAAAATTCTGAAAGGTCTTTTCCTACATTGTGAGACCCAATCTGGAAAATGATGGCTCCGTGAATCAACAACTACATTGTTTCCAATATAGTTTAGACTTTTTAGGATGGATTAATCAGCAAATGCGTTTTTTGCTGTGATTTTTTAGGCATACATGTGCTCAGATTTTGATTTTTTTAGTTTCTTTCACAAATGTTTAATTCAGATGCTGATAATTTTTTAGTTTGTTTCAAAGCTGTTTAGTTCAGATTAGGAAACTTTGTAGATTTATATAAGATGACATGTAAGGTGGTGAGAAGGTTTAGTTATCTGAAAACATACCCTGTGCACATGAAGTTCAGCATGGTCCAATGATGTATGGAATTTCATAAATCAAAGCTCAGTCTGCAAGGTAAAATTCAAAGTGAACTTTGCCCCTTGATTATTTCTAAAAACATACCCTGTACACGTGAACTTCAGCATGGTTCAATAATGTATAGGAATTTCTTATTTGCTTGATTTTCTATTCACCAAGGTGGTTCTCAGTTTGGTTTGCCATAGGCCTTCATCGCTTTGCTATGTTGATGCACGTGCTCCTTTTAGTCGGAGGTCAGGTGCCCAAATTGAGAAAATTGGTTACTCCTATTTTGTTCACATCCTAACTTGCAAGAGACAGGAACGGTCTCTATAGTGTATTGTTTTGTTATTCTCATTTGTAAGCACAAATATGTCTATCATCTAATATATTAGAGTTGACAACCAAGGTAGTATAGCATTAACAGTGTATAGACAGTATGCATTAAAAAAATTAGTGCCGGTGGTACTTCTAGCTTTTTATTTCTGGAGTCATAAATAAACTTTATTTGAATGTTTATATATTTATCTCAATTCGAGTCACAAAAAAACTCAATTATTTCTGTCTTCTATATTCTCTGTTTTTCAGCCTCCATGTCTTTGATAATTTGGTGACGGATCATATTGCATTTTACTTACACATGCTGTAGAAATTATACACAGTATGCATCACAGGCTTATAGTGCTACTGCCTATGTTCTAAATGGGGTCCAAAAATTTCTTTGCACAATCAAATTAGTAATGGAATATACGAATAAGTTAACGATTTGGCTGTGTACCACGAAGAACTATGGAAAACAGATTTCAGATGTTTTGGATATGTGTGTTCAGTACCTAAGGCAATGGTATGACAACTATGTGTTTTCAGATTTTTCAAATGAATTTCACACTTTGCCTAGAGCATCTTCAACTAAATGCAGCCATGCTCATTTTTGCCATGCTCATTAAGAGTTGAATACTCCATAAGGTGAAATATTCATGTCTGCTATTTACCCTTTGTGTCCTATTTTGCTCTCACCGTACTGCAATAAGAATATTATTCAAAATTTGATCCACGATGTCCTATATTTTGATGCTTGCAAGTTTTCCACTGGGATAACTATTTGTAGATTGTAAATTAAAATTTCTTGTAATATTCTGTGCCTTGCGTTGTCGAGTGTCACTCTTTCATTGTCGATGATATGTGTCCGACAACGTCATATAAAATCCTTAATTTTGGAAAATTCTGAATTTTGCATGGGTGATTGGTGCAACAACCTCAACCTCTGCACCTTACTGCCAACCACATGCAAGCTTCCCCCATGCTTTTGGTGAGAGCATCGGTTTCATTGGCTTTTAGCTTGTTTGGATTGCATGTTTGATAGGTTTCCCCAACCCAGGTTGGAGACCCCTTCGATTTATTTCCTTTTTATAACTCTGTATACAATTTTGTTTCTCTGTCATAATTTGGTTGATCCATTCTTATCCACAAATGCTTCTATATAAACAGATGGATACAAGGCTCATAGTGCTCTTGCAGTTTGGAATACCAAAAAAGCACGTGTGTGAGTAGTAATAGTGTTTAAATGTCATTTTCTTGTTATCTGTTTTTGATTGCACTTTTCTATCGTACTCTATGAGTTGATATGAATCAAATAGCAAAAGTATTATTATTGTCTAATTATTTAAGTACCTCCCTTCCAAGCAGACCTTGAACACATGACATGGAAACGACGATATTTTGGAGTCCCGGTTTCACTGTCTTCGAGGATGTAGGAGCCACCACCATCGTTGCTTCCTTCCACAACTAAGGGCATCTACAATGCAGAGATGCTTATGTAGACGCTTAAGGAAGGATTTGGGATTTTCACGACATGAAGCGCCCATCTAAGAGCCTATCCTCCAACGCAGTGAGCAATTATGAGACCCTTAGATGATTAAAAAACAAACAAAGGCCCACCTAGCGTACAGAGAATTTGGACGAAGCGCCGGGCGCGTCGTTAGGCAGCGACGCTAGGGAATAGACCGGGAATCATGCCTACGTGGCTAAAACGGACGGGAATTAGATCCTGGCACCGATCATAAGCGCCCGCGTTGGACATGCCCTAAAGGTCTTAGGTATCTGTTTTCGTTCCCTAATAGTTATCATTTGCAGAACATGATTATAGATTCCAGTAAGATAACCGTAAAAGAGATTATCATTTGCAATATTTTTTTAAAGGAAAAGCCGCTACGAGGATGATTTCTTTCTTGTGAGCGATAGTTTACATTTGAGATTGTTATGTCACTACTAAAGAAACATGAAGAAACGTGCAAGAAACATCACAATAAATTATATGTATATTTGAGATTGTTATGTCAATAGTTTATATTTTTTATGGCCAGTCATAACTAGATGAATGAGAAAACAATTTTCTACTGCGTTATCGTGCGTTGTACGTGCAAGCTTACTAGTGTCCAAAAAAAATGAAAAATAAAACCGAAGAATACCGGGCTATACCCACGGAAACTGACAGGGGAACAACAGGAAAACCGCAACAAACTTTTTTTTTAGGGGAAAACCGCAACAAACAGGTGCGAACCGAATCGAAAAGCAGCTTGTGCGCTGCTGGAGTTGGGCCGGCCCACTACACTATAGCGACAGCTTGACGACGCGGGCGTCAAATAGGAAATGCCCTCGGCTAATTCAGCCCGCCCCCGACCGTAAATAGACTGCCTTGCCGGCTTCGTCTTCCTCGATCTCTCCCTTGATCGACTCTTCTACGAGCAAGCCGGCAGCGGCCGCTCGATCTGCTTGAGGTACTTCTCCTTCTAATTAATCCCCATGCCGTTGTTCTCATCCGCTCTCGGACGTTCTCCTCCGGCCATCCATGGCATTCGCTTGAGGAATTCCAATTTTAGCTCGCTAATCGCGATGCTTGCTTCGCGAAACACTGGTGTCATCGTCACCCATACCATGACTTGCTACATTGCAAGTTTGCAACCATTGTGATTCAAAAGATTGGCTTTCTGCCACGAAAACATTTAACTAAATCGTGATTTTTCCTTTTCCTGTAGCGATAAGCTCGGCCAACTCTCCAGTTTAGAGAAGCAATGGCCGCTGCAATTATGTACAATGATGTATGACCAATAAACACGATCAAAGAAAAAATGTGTATCTGCGTGACTGAAAGAAATAAGAACACGAGTGTTATAAATACAGCCGTAGAGAAATTTCATCTTCTTCTCTGATGTGGACCGCTTCTTCATTACTGGGCAGTCCCAACCGCAACTCCAAGCATACATCAGCTGCCGCTGCTGCGTCCACATCCCTCGTCGCCTCCTCCTCTACAGCATCCCTGTTGCCTGTCACCACTGAATTGTCCACTGCATCCGGCAATACTGCCTCCGCTTCCTCCTCCGCTACGACATCCGCCTTGTCTGTCACCACTGAATTCTTCGACGCATCCGTCAATGCTGCCTCCGATTTCTCCTCCTCTACTACAACATCCGTGTTGCCTGTCGCCACTGGATTCTCCACTGCATCCGTCGATACTGCCTCTGCCTCTGGCTCCTCCTCCTCCACGCCATCCAACCAGTCCTCCAATTCACCCTCCTCATAGCCCTCGTCCATGTTGCCTGGCCTGCTACTGCTAGTACCATGCTCTCTGCAGAATAAACAATGCACACACACCTTCGTTAGCTACTGTTAAAGTTCAGATTAGCAATGGGCCTTTTATTCGTGCGAAAGGAATTCTGCATGATCACACAAAAGATAAAAAGCATGAATCAACACAAGGAATGTATTACCACAGGACTGGAATAGTTGGGAACAGTAACGACTGAAAGAAGTGAAACATAAGAGTAAAATGGTACATACTCATCATAGTTTGGTTGGATGTGAGCCATTATTTTCTTGTTCTCCTCCCTTTCACACCAGCCCTTCAGTTTTGGGCAGTCCAAAATATGCAGATCTTTCAGGTTGGTTAGTTTATTTATGCTGCCCGGCAAAGATTCAATGGCAGGGCATCTGTGGATGGCAAGCTTCTCAAGATTGGTGAGATCTCCTAACCAGTCCGGCAGTGATGTGATACTGTTGCAGTCAATAAGATGCATTGACCCAAGGGAGGTGAGCCTTTGCAAACTCCGCGTGAATCCCTTGAACATATTGCAGGACGCGATCTTTAGTTCCCGGAGAGAGGTGAGGTCACCCAAGTGTTGTTCTAGTGGCTCGATCCAGCAATTAGACAAGCATAGTGACTGGAGGGAGGATAGGGCCTCAATAGTATGTGGTAAAGTCCGTGGTAAAGTCTTCAGATCACGGCAATCTTTGACAGTTAAACTATAGAGGCCAGGGAGGCTGTGAAGCAAAGTCCAGTTATATAGAGCTAGGTTGCAGTTTTTGACCACCAGTTCATTTACTAAAACAGAGGTAATAGGGGTTTCCACACTCTGGCCTCCTCTGTTCCACCAGGAATAAACCATTAGTTTGCTGCAGTCTGAGATCACCAACCTCCGAGCTCTAGGCGTGAAAGGTCCAAAGCACAACTTGGGGCACCCCGTAATAACCAGTTCACCAATGGCCGGGAGCACACACTCCTTACCTCTTCTGTCATATGTTGTTTTGAACTCTTCCAGGCTTTCCATATCATCCAACTCTAGAGTGAACTTGGGGAGTCGATGGATTGCTGCTCGGTTTCCATCAGTGAGGTCATTGACGTCGAATCTTGTAATGCTAGCCATCCTTCTGAAAACTGCTCGTCGCAGGTTTAGTAACAAACACAGTGGTGGTGGGCGGCTGCACCTCAGGAAACCCTCAACTGTAACCTCTACAAGAGTAGAGACACAGGAAGATGCAGTTGATGTCCACCAGTATGAGGTTGATGTCCACCATGCAGAAAGGCGGGTCTCGCCACTATAACCATGTAGTTCAAGGCACTGCAGATATGACGGCAGTAATTCTCCTAACAGGGTATTGCCCTCCATGGATACTTGGGAGCCCACAGTCCAGCAAAGTTTCAACTTTTCAATTTTTCCTTCCAGTGCCATTCTGATTTGCTCTGCCTGTTCTGCAGACTTCACGTTTTCAAGACAGCTTATCTCAAGCTCTTCCAAGTTTGCATTCTCGAGCTCAACAATGCTTGTGTTCCTATATGCTTCTCCGTTATCAGGTTTAACCACAAGCTCACAACTTTTCAAACTGCGGCAGTTCCTCACATTTATTGACTGGAGAGACCTGATTTCACCTATCCTTTTGGCTATGCTCTTCAGTCTAATGCAGCCTGAGAGGTCCAGTGTTTGCAGATTGTTGAGTTCACCTAAACTTTCAGGTAGATCATGTAGAAATCTATTATGAGACAAATCCAAATGTTCCAGACTGGAAAAGCCACTGATACGTTCAATAATTCCATGAGTTCGCTCTACTGACTCTGAGTAAAAGATAGGATTCAGGAACATGGATAGGTTCAAATACTCTATTTTGGTGAGCTGGCCCAGAACATCTTTTAGTCCTTCGAGACAGGACTGCTGTTGAGCAAGATAACAGCAAGGGTGTGACAAGTTCAAGTGCTGGAGATTGGTAAGGCCAGCAAGAGCTTTCTGGACCCCTTCAAAACAAGACCAGAATGATAGGTCTAGGTGTACCAAAAATTTGAGCTTCCTGAATGATTCCGGCAGTTTATCTAGTCCATGGCAACATGATAAATCAATGTGCAACAAATTTACTAGATTCCCGAATGACTCAGGCAGATTTAATAGCCCACAGCAGCCTGACAAGTTGATATGCACCAAATTTATGAGGTTCCCAAATGATTCCGGTAAGTTTACCAATCCAGAGCAGCCTGATAGGTTGATGTGCAGCAAATATATCAGCTTCCCAAGCAACGGAGGCAGAGTAACTATTCCAGAGCACCGTGATAAGTTGATGTGCATCAAGTTTGTTAGCTTCCCGAATGATTGCGGCAGTTTTTCTAGTCCGGAGCAGTCTGATAAATCTATATGCTTCAAACTAGTCAGCTTCCCAAATGAATCTGGCAAATTTACAAGTCCAGAGCATCTTGTTAAGTCAATATGCAACAATTTTTTCAGCTTCCCAAATGATTCCGATATATTTACTAGTCCAGAGCAACCTGATAAGTCAATATGTGCCAAATTTATTAGCTTTCCAAATGATTCAGGTAGATGTATTAGTCCAGAGCAGCCTGACAAATTAATATACAACAAATTTAATAGATCTCCAAGTGACTTCGGTATAATAACTAGTCCAGAGCAGCCTGATAAATTAAGATATCCCAAATGCCTCAACTGACAGATATAATTTGGTAAGTTCAGCATCAAGCTGTCATTCAACTCCAAGACACGCAGGCACCTGGAATATGAAAACGAATCATCGCTGAGTTCCATTTTGCCAGAGCCCACACAACGTAGCGCCCTTGTGCGGGCAGACAATTTATTGGATAACTTCAAATCAGTGAGAAGTACATAGCGGCAGTCCTTATTAGAGCATAATTCTTGTTGAAAAGATGTCTCCATTGTACCATATAAGTCACACATAATGTCTTTTGCAAGCTTATGCACCATATGGTTCATAGTGAACAAAATTGTACTCTTATTAGTCTGCAACAAAAACATAAAGTGCATTAGAGAATTTATGTTCTAGTCAGTTGCCCTGCCAAATTCAGAAGTATTTGTTTTTTGAGTTTTGGCATGCCAAAAATTGGGAAAAAAAATAGTGATGGGCTGGCATCCCGTAAGACGAGTATTTAACCAAAAACTACCACATTTCACGGACTTGTGACAGAAAACTACCACTTTACGTTTTTGTGCGGAAAACTACCAAATTTGTCCTAAACCGTGGCAAAAAACTACCAACTCGCGTAAGCGCTCGTTTCGCCCGCGCTAACCCCGAATCTAACCGGTTGGGCCCACGAATCAGTTGCCATGCAGGCAACGGACGGCCGCCGCGCGTTGACGGCCGTTAACGGCCCGTCCGCCTGTCGGAACGGCGGCTGTCGGTCGGGTGCGGGTCAAGATCTGCCGTTCCCCTCTCGCTTCACTCTCTCCCTCCTCTCCCTCTCTCTGAACTAGGTGGCGGCTGCCATGTCGTCGTTGATTCCGGAGGGTGGCGGCGCTGGCGGCGGCGACGTTGGCGGCGGCGACGCTGGCGGCGTTGACACAAGTTTGGACGCGCCTCCACTGATGGCCAGCGGCTCAGTCGATAATTGGTTGGGGAGCACCAGTTTCTCAACGCAGGCTGGCTCGCAGCAGCCGGAGGCACCGCTCTCCCAGTCATCGCCAATTGGTTGCAGGTATGCAAGTATCATCTGCTGGGCCTTTGGTTAGCTGCTTCAATCTGGCAGATTAGTAAGATGTGTTTGTTTTTGTTAGTTGGACATGTGTAGTAAACTGTATTGCAGTTGTAGCTCAGTCAATTTCAATTTAATTCATGAGCACTTATTTGTGCAGTTTGGCTGACCAGAAGTGGGATATATGGTTTCATTTAGAAGGAAGAAACCCTGTGAAAAGGGGTATATTTGAGTCAGATATTTCTTTGCTTACTCTACAATCACTCATTGCTAGTGAAGGGTATGGGGACAGTGATTACATGTACTATGTGAAGGAGGAGGAAATTGGATCTGAAAGAGTAAAATATTTAGGTAATGAAGCTAGTGTTCATGAAATGTTGGAGTATTTTCATCATGTCAAGGTTGTGAACATAAGGGTTGTGAGAGATGTTGAACCTGGAATTAGTACACAGGCTAATGAGAATTACATGAATACTCAAGAGGGCTGCTGTGTGAAAATGGTCCTGGAGCAATCTGAGCTTCAGAATCAGATAGATGATAGAAAGGCTCAGCTTGAGAGGAGCAGGATTCAAAGAGAGGCAGATTTGAACCACTTTGAAGGAGACACTGAAGTGTCTGAATTTTGTTCTGAGCATTCAGTTCATTCAGATGGGAGTGCTGAAGCTGTTCAACAAATGGAAATAGAGTGTGCCTCTGAAGAGGATACAACATTGCAAACTACTTCTATTGTGAAACATGTGAAGAATCCTGGTCCAACTAGCAGATGTCACAATGAGGTTGAGATAAAACATTTTGAAGATTGGTTTCCTGAAGCAGATGAGTTTTGTTTTGCTGGTGATGCAGGCATAAGTGATGAGGAAGAAGAAGATGAAGTTGAACTACCATACCTCATGAAGAAGCCAAAGACAAAGAGTAGTAAGAAAAAGATGAAGGAAAGGCTATATTTTGACCCCTCAATTCCCAATTCACATTTACTCTTGTGCAAGAGCTTGTGTTTTGATAGTGTTTACCAGTTCAGAGAAGCATTAAGAGATTTTCATATAAGGACTTTGAGGTCTTTTCACTACCACAGGAACACTCCAACAAGAATTATTGTTTGGTGTTCACAGAGAGAGCATGGATGTGAATTTTACATGTGTGCCTCCAGGATAACTCATGAAAGAACATTTTGCATTAAGAAGTGTAACATGGAGCACACTTGTCCAGCATCAGCAGAGAACACAAAGGTTACTACTAAGTGGCTTTCCAAAGCAGTTGAGCCTTCCCTTAGAGCAGATCCTAGAGCACCTGTGGATTCTCTTATTAAAAACAGCAAAGTCAAGTTTTCAGTTGATGTATCAAAGAGTGTGGCCTATAAGGCAAGGAGGAAGGCTATTAAGGTTGTACAAGGTGACCAGAAGGAGCAGTACTACAGACTGAGGGACTACCTACAAGCAGTTCTTGATACAAACCCTGGTAGCAGGTGTGTAGTTACAACATTTGAGGACCCAGAAAACCCTGCCCCAACTCCTAGATTTAAGTACATGTTCTACTGCTTGCATGCATCAAAGCAAGGATTTCTTAATGGTTGCAGGCCCTTTATAAGTAAATATATAACTGCATTTTGTTCAAAATATCTTGTTGTACATTTATGGTAGCTAATTTGGGTATGGATGCAGGGCTTGATGGTTGCTTCATCAAGCTAACTACTGGACATCAAATTCTTGCAGCCACAGGAAGAGATGGCAACAACAACATCTACCCCATAGCCTTTGGTGTGGTTGATAAGGAAGATTCAGAGAGTTGGACATGGTTCCTAACCCAGCTAAGATGTTGCATTGGAAGTGGTAGCAAATTTGGAACCTACACCATTATTTCTGACAGGCAAAAGGTATGCACCCTATCTTAGCCAGTAGTTCAGATATATATTGTTATTAGTAGCTTTATTTCTTTTTGTTCATGACCATGGTTATTAATTTACAATCAGGGTCTTCTTAAGGCTATAAATGAGGTGTTCCCTGATTCCCCTCAGAGATACTGCCTCAGGCACATATATGCAAATTTTCAGTCAGCTGGTTTCAGAGGAGCAGAACTAAAGAAGCTAGTAGATCAGGCTAGCTACTCATTCACCAAACATGGCCATGAATTAGCAATGGCAGAGCTTAAAGCAGAGTGTGAGGATGCCTGGAAGTGGCTTAAAAAAATTCCAAAGGAGACTTGGTGTAGGTCTGCAATGGATTACAATTGCAAAACTGATCTTGTTGTGAACAACCTTAGTGAGGTTTTCAACAAAATGATCCTTGATGTTAGGGCCAAACCAATTAGGACTATGTTTGAAGGAATTAGGACTAAGCAGATGATCAAAAGGCAGAAGACTAGGGAAAAAACAGAGAACAGCAGGTGGATGATCACACCCAACTATTCAGAGAAACTAGAGGAGAATAAGAAATATGCCAAATTTTGTGAGGCACATAGGGCTGGTCCTGACATCTGGCAAGTGTCTAGTGCTGAAAATCAGTATTGTGTGAACATAGCTACTAAATCATGTGACTGCAGGAGGTGGGACATGACAGGTGTGACATGCAGTCATGCAATAGCAGCAATGAGCAAACTTCACATGCACCCAGAGGACTATGTGCATGAATTTTTCAAAAAACCACTATATATTGAAGCATACAAAGACATAGTGTACCCTGTCCCTGGTCCTGAATTCTGGCCTGACACCCATACTCAGGATATTGAGCCCCCAGTGTTCAAAGAAAAAGCAGGCAAGAAACAGACAGCTAGGAGAAAGGGCCAGTTTGAGGTGCCTGCACCAAAGGACACAAGCAGGATGGGAACAATTACATGCAGCAATTGTGGTCTACAAGGCCACAGATATACAAACTGTGGGAAAGCTCTAAAACCTAGTCTTGAGATGAGAAAGAACTTACATCAGGTCATTCAAAAATGATGCATTCTTTGTTTAATTATTTTACTTCTGGTCTATTTACTAACTAATTTAATTTTGTCATGCAGGAGAATAGAGAAATTTTTAGGGGTTCCTCTAGTGCTACACATCCACCTCCACAACCACCACCTCAACAGCAAACTGCACAGATGCCAGCATCATCTGCTCCACCTCCTAAAGCAATGAGGAACAGAAAAACAGCAGCAAATAAGAGAGGTTCAACATCAACAGTTTCAGCAGGAGCAGCCAGGTCTTCACCAGCACCTGCAACAGGATCAGCATCAACAAGAGCTCCAAGAGGATCAGCATCAACAAGAACATTCAATGCACCAAGAACATCCACTGGAGAACCAGGGATATTGGCAGGCAAGAGGAAGAGGAAACCTCCTAGCAAGTTTGCATCCTATTTCAATGCTAGTGGAAACTATTGAACTCTGTGTCTAAGTTTGTGTTCTGCTACCTAGTTTGAGTGTATGGTACTAAGTTTGTGTTGTGCTACTAGCCTGCTTAAATTCAGACATGTGAACTTGTGAACAATGTTGAATGTATGGTTTACGTGCATTTTGAAATTGTTTTAACTTGTTTTATTTGTTTTACATTGCCATTTAAACAGTTCAGAAGTTACATTGCCATTTATTGCCAAATTCATTTTAGAAAAAAAAAATCTGCACAAAAAAAGTCTGTCCTGGGGCTCGAACCTAGGACCAGTTGGTTGTAACCATGCGTTCAATACCAATGGGCTAGTGCTTGTGATTTGTTTGACTAGCATCGGCCAAACTTATTATATGTTGTTAGCCGGCAGCGTTGAGTAACACCAGATGTTTCAGATTCTACGGCTTTAATACGTGTCCACCCACCACTCTCTCTGCCCACTCGCCGCTCGCACCGCCCACTCCACTTCCCCCTCTCTCCTGTCGAAATCGCCGCCGACAACCACCCCCACCGCCGTCGCCATGGACTGGCAGCTCGCCATCGAAGCTCTCACAGGCAACAACCAGGAGATGCGCGCGCAGTACAGGGAGATCGCGCGCTGGTTCCCAAGTCTTGAGATGATGAGGAACCACGCCCACGGCCTGGTTAAGGTGATGACAGCTGCTGAAAAGCAGCGCGCCTTCCCTGCCGGCCGCACCATCCCGCCGGCGACCATTCTGCTGTGGGTGATGCGCGAGGTGCAGCGGTCCCTCGACCCCAAGAAGCGCGCCCGATGGTGGATGTACCGCTCATCCACCACGCCGCCGGCCGCCGCGGACCACGTCACCGACGCCGTCCTCGCTCTCCCAGCCCCAATCAACAACGCCTACTGGGAGAGGCGCAATCCATGGGTCCTTGGGCCCTCTGACGACTCTGACGGCGAGTCCAGTGACGATGATGAGGACGAGCCCTCTGACGACTCTGACGACGAGGTGGATGAGGTCGTCATCCTCTCCGACGACGAGCCTGGAGTGCAGCTGCTGGCTCCCGTCCTCGACGCCGTGGAGGGGGATAGGAACCTCCCAATCCACGTGGATGCGCTGCCGGAGGTCGCCGATCTCCTAGACGGCGTCGTCGTGAAGCAAGAACAAGATGGCGGCGAGCAAGATGTGCTGGAGCCGGCGCCGGCCAAGAAGAACAAGAAGAAGAGGGCGGCCGTGACTGCGGTGCGCCACTCCCAGCGCCTGCAGAAGCTGAAGAAGGAGGAGTGAAGTGCTGCCTTCAGTTATGCACTAATGTTCAGTTTCGTCAGTCCTGAACTTTAAGTTCAGTAAGTTCCTAGGTTCAGTTTCGTCAGGCACTATCTACTACTAGTTGCTATTTATATTTATGTCAGGCACTATCTACTACTAGTTCCTATCTATGTCAGACTATGAATGCCAGTACTATCTATCTATGTCAGACTATCTATATATGTTACTTGCTACTTGCTACTTGCTACTTACTACATATGTTAAGTTATTTGTCAGACTATCTAAGCTAATTGCTATATATGTTACTTGCTACTTCCAACTATGTCACTACTGTCAGTTATCCACACATGATATATGCAGAGTAAAACTGCCTCATCATAGATAAAACATTCTTACTTACTTAACTTAGCATGAGTACTCACTTAGCATAGTAGGTCTTAACATAATAATCATTACATCATAGATAAAACCAACTAGTTCTTAAACCATAACAGTACCTCCCTCCCTCATACCATTCTAAAAGCACATGAAACTTTCCCAAAATATACACCTAGGTACCTATCATGCATGACATTCCAAGGCCAGCTATATATATAGGCCTACTAATTACTTAACCCACACACCAACCACTTCACTCATTCATAATTGCCTTGATCCTCTCCAGTTTATCTTTGCTGGCATGCCCAGCCTTGAGCAGATCAGCAATCAGATACTCCAGCTTCTTCTTCTCTTGCCTTAGTAGGTCCCTCTCCCCCTCCACTTCCTTCATGGCCTTCCTCATGTTCTGAATGATATCTGCTTGGCTTTGAAGAATGCACCTTTGCTCCTTGGCAAGCTTCATCTTCTCCATACTTAACTCAATCTTTGCCTGATCCTTAAGTTGTTTCTTCTTCTCATTTAGTTCATTGATTGCCTGACTGGTATAGCCCATGTCATGAGACATCTTGCCATCTTGATAGTCAAATAGCTTGGATACATCTTCCACCAACTGGCTGTAGTTGTTTGACAGGAAATCAATTTCCTTCTGTAGCTTGGCCACCTCTTTCTCATGAGCTTGTTTGTCATTCACCCTTCCCAAGTTCTGCTCATGGTACATGTCCCAAATCCTGGTTAGGCACCTTTGTAGAATCTCTGGCCAAGGACCATCCACCCACTCCACAACCCCACAGTTCACACCTACATCCTATAGAAGCAATTATTTTATAATTAAGCACAAAGCACTAGTAACAATCTTAGTACAGATAACTAAAGTTATAAAGTCATTTCATTTAACTGAAACCCTTTGTTTACATCAATATGCTCTCTGAATTATGCAAAGATAATTCTTTCACAGTAAGCACACATCACCTGACTTAGCATCAGAGATAAATTCAGTTAACAGCTATATTTAGCAGTAGATATAAATTCATTTAACTCTGTTCTTTTTCAGTTAACAGCTATATTCAGAAAACACCTAACTAATACATTCAGTTCACAGTACACTAAAGATCTCTACATATGTATGGCACTTTCAAGTTTCAGTTGTAAACTACAGCACACATCTCTGCACATCACACATCTCTGCACCACATGCTGCACCACACATCTCCAGCAGCAAAACACATCACACATCTCCACCAGCAAAACAAGTTAGCGTTCCAGATTAAATACCTGCTGCACAGGACAACCCAGGAATCGCCTCCCAGTCAAAGCACCTTCAAAATCCACCATCTTCTTGGGCCTCTGATGATGCATCATGCACGTCGGCTCAGATTCAGTGTAAGAACCACAAAAAGTTGGTTCCACCACACTGTCAGGGGTTTCCTGCAAAAGAAACTTCGAATCAAACCTAAAGCAAATTGGAATCTCCAATTTGGATGAACTAACCCTAACCCTAACTCTGTTCCACCATTATGCACTTACAAAGAGCTGAGGATCCATTGAAACCATGTTGATGTCCTCGTCCGAGCTCTCCTCGTCATTCCAGAATGGCATCCTCAACTTCTACCGGCAGCAATGGCCGCGGCGGCGACGGCGATAGGCTGACCTAGCTAACAGCACCAGGGAGAGGGAGAGGATGAGGACGAGTGAGAGCGAGGAGGAAGAGACTGAGCGAGTGGCTGAGCTCGCTCTCACTTATTGGACCACCGACAGCCGCCGTTCCGACAGGCGGACGGGCCGTTAACGGCCGTCAACGCGCGGCGGCCGTCCGTTGCCTGCGTGGCAACTGATTCGTGGGCCCAACCGGTCAGATTCGGGGTTAGCGCGGGCGAAACGAGCGCTTACGCGAGTTGGTAGTTTTTTGCCACGGTTTAGGACAAATTTGGTAGTTTTCTGCACAAAAACGTAAAGTGGTAGTTTTCTGTCACAAGTCCGTGAAATGTGGTAGTTTTTGGTTAAATACTCCCCGTAAGACCTATCCAGCTATTCTGCCAAGATAAGGTGTGGGCATGCTAAAATGTTAGGAGTAAAACAATTGAGCACCAATTTGTTTGGCCTGTCCATGTTTTAGCATAGCAAATACTCCGTCCATCCCAAAACCCGTGTTGCTGATTTAGTAAAACTTTGTACTAAATCAGAGTTGTACTAAATCAGCGACATTTATTTTAGGACGGAGGGAATAGCAAATATTGGAAGCAAACCAATTATGTCTAAGTCTTCTAAACTTAGTGTGGATTAACTCACCGACAACGGCATTGTTGTTTGAAGAAGTGACATGCCTAGAAGCATCGTAATATACTGTTCACCAAGTTGCATCTCAGAGAATCTGTCGGATTTCTCAAGAAGACCGAGAGAAGTCCATTGATAGATCAGATCATCTTTAGCTATAGTCTGACCATGTTGGAACATCGCACAGTAAGTAAAGCATGGCCGTAAGCTCTGTGGCATATTAATGTATGCCAACATGAGGAATGGCTTACGGACACGGTCATATGCCCATATATCACTGTTCAGTACTTCCGCCCATCCTGTAGCATCTTTGTAGAGTAGCACGCCACCAAGCACCGCAGCTGCTAATGGTGAACCCTGACACCTTTTTGCAATCTCTGCACCAACCTGCTCCATCGCTTGCTTGTCAAACGATCTACCTTCAAAGTGACTTCGTTGTTTGATTATTGTCCAGCACATGTCATCACTCAATGCATTACATTCCTCAAATACATTACAACGCGGTAAACCGCCCGTTGTTAGCAAGATCACCTCACTACGATTGTCCCCTTCACTTAACATACCATCCAACTCCTCGCAATCATCCCATGATAATGGAAACATGCCATCTAAGACAACAAGTACCTTAATGCTAGTATCAAGTAGCTGGTGAAGTCGCTTTCTTACATACTCCATGTCATCATTTGAACCACCGTTGATATCTTCCCCTGACAGCTGAGAAATTATGTACTTCCCCATGTCCTGCAAGCGAAAATCGTCCGAGCATTGGATCCATACCCGAGAGTAGTCTTTGAATCGGGAATGGTTGAAAACCATTCGTGCTAATGTTGTCTTGCCGCTGCCATGCTGGCCATCAATGTCAACCATGATGTATTGCCCTTCTTTCACAGATATACGTTCCATTATGCTCTGTATGTGTTTATCCCTTCCTATAATCATTGGTTCTTCAACCTCTGTTATATCAGTAACTGGTGGCTCGATGCTTGCATGAGAATCAGATGACATAAGGTTGAATTCATCCATGTCGACCCGTAGCTTGCAGACTTCTTCTTTTATCTTCTCCATCTTACCAGCCATGATATTCTTCTTCTCGGGAGCATTGCCACGTGGTATCATCTTCGTCAACTGCAAAGAATCAGTTATCATTTAGCAGGTACATACACCTTGAGGTATGGAAGGAGTCAGGAGTACTCGGACGGTCGACGATGTACATACCTTGCGCGCGGGTGCTGCTGGTTTCATTGTGTCTTGCAACTCGTCCAAGATGTCGTAGGCGGCCTTCACGACCCGCCGCAGCCAGTCCTGCACCTTCTTCCCCTGCAGGTCAAGTTCGCTTATTTTTAGTGACCTATGGATCTCGTAGCCTAACTATGACCGGATCTCTGAGCTTTTATATCAAAAAAATTTAGGGTGGTGAAGTTGATGCGTACATACCTCCATTTGCTGGGGGGCATCTTCTAGCAGCGGCTGTATGGCTTCCGGCGTAGTATCCATTATTTCCTTCGATCCCTCTCTGGGGACATCATCCTTAAAACAAAGACACCGCATCTCGGCGTCCTCCAGCAGCGGATGTATGGCCTCCAGCGTCTCCATTATTTCCTGCAAATCGCCGGTGGCCTCATCTCCGACGGTGATGGCGGATCTGAGCTTCCTGCATAAGCTTTGGACAATGGCTTGGGCCATGGCTGCTCCTTGCGCTTCCACCCAGATGCAAGAGCTTTGATTGGAGTCAACGATGGAACGGGGATGGTGCAGCACCGGGCAGAGGACCGTTTGTCCACCTCGCGGGTCACAGAGCAAAGCTAGGAGCGAAGGAACCGGCTGGAGCTGTACATCAGGCACTAATTCTGTAAGCAACAGTAACTACCTCAGTGTAAAACAAGGAAATTGATTGTCTCGAAAAGAAGACCAGCCAGTTTGGGGCTCTACCGACAATGAACAAAGTTCTGAAAGCAACAATGGATAAGTGCACTCGACGCTGTAAAGCGGTTCAAAATCCCTCTCGGACCGATTCGATTCGATATACACTGGAGAAAGCGAACTAAAGCAAATGATTCCCTGAGTCGAACCAAAGCCAACTGTAATGAATGGAGGGCATGCTCCTTCTCTCCTGTAGTCCGCGCTTAGCGTCTCACTTCAAGTTTATTCTTCTCTCTGCTCCATTGTTGCACAACAAGGTTACAGTTAGGGTTTAGAAATTAGATTGATAGTATGGCGACTTAATTAAATTGGGGCAAGTAGAACATGTGACCGCTGGCTAACGTAAGGATTCCATTTTTGGTGACCAGAGGCGAGATCCACCGTGGCTTTCTGTAGATTTGGGTGGACAGCAAGAGGAGTCGGGAAGGAGAGAAGGAACGCAAGGAAGAAAGAAGCATGCAGTGTTTCTCTCTTTTTCTTTATTCTGTGTGCTGTGGTGGGCTCAACAGTTCGAACTTTTTCTCCTTGTTGCGAGATGGAGGAATCAGTCGACCCTACACACCGGAGCAAAAACGATAACGATTCAAAGCATTTCACTGCTGCTGGTGCTGGTGCCGGTGCAGACGGGTTCGCTGCTGGTGCTGCAGGCCATCGAAGGGAATGATATGAGCATGACCGGTCAATCAATGGAGTCGTCTTTAGGGAAATCAAGGATTTTGCTTGATTGAACCTTGCTCGTTTTAATATTTGCCACAGCCAAGGCCATGTAATATTTGGCAGAAAAAAGGGCATGCAATAAAGTAGAGCATACTATCGCTACACACGCTGCAAAGTGTGTGCAAGCTTAGAGCATCAATGTACAAGTCTGACCCTTTGTATGTTCGTCGACAGCGCCAGCCCGCACCTAAAATATCTGCCCGTGTCCACCGCTCTTGCGTCCGCAACTCCGCCACCGTCTGCCTCCTCCCCACCGGCCACCCCTCCCCTCCACCACAACCTAGATCTGACTAGCCCACCTAAATCCGGCGAGACGACCCGCCAGGCATGGCTCTCCATCTCGCCGCAGGCGAGCGCTCAATCCACGCCTCCAGATTCTCTGGTTCGAGCAGTGCGCGGTAGTGAAGGTCGACGAGCAGCGTCGCCGTCGGTGTTGGTGACGACGTCTCCTGAGAGGAAGGCCAACTGAGGGTGACGTATCTCTGCCAGGAGGGCCCTACTTGTCGGGGGGCTATACACCAAGGCGGGCTGACCAGGTGACACTTGGCTTGTCCTGGTTGGCCAGTACCTCCCCCGAGCATCGGGTGGTGGCGCCTCTGCAGAAGACGCCTTCTGCTGGATATAATAGCGTAGTGGACAGGCTCCCAAATCAATCCCGAGCTAGGTTTCGTCGCTGTCGCAAAGATATCCCCGATTTGCTGGTGTGGGTTAGGAAGGATCTGTTTGTTAGTGGTGAATTTACTGCTAGGGACTGCTATCCAATAGGGTTTTCAGACCATCTGCCTATCCCAAAGGAATTTAGTTTCTCCAGAGATTGTTGGGCCAAGAGAACCGTGAAAATTCCATTTGCCTTTGTTGTCAAAGGGATGGCTGGGGGTGGGAGAAATCAGAGTTCTCGTGGAGGAGGAAGATATGCTGCGAGCAGTGGGAGTAATGAGACGGGACGAGTTGGGACAGCCAATCACAAACTAATTTGGGGGGGGAGGTCCAGAATCAGCCTGCTCGTCCTCCTGGGATCTCGCAGCCGCCTCCCATCCCTATCTACTCTAGGCCTCCAATTGTTCCCATGGCATAGCCTGCTCATATGATGCCCTCGGGTCAGATGTTTGCAGGCTACCCATCAGGAGGGTAGAACAGCCAGTTCCAAGCTATGGGACAGTGGCCACAACAACAACAATACCCTTACCAGTTTATGCCTGTTCAGCCAGGTTTGGTGCCTTACCAGTAGCAGGCTCCATATAACAGTGGAGATATCTCTGGAGGGAGTGGGCAATCTTTGCAATCTGGTGTTGGGGAACGTTGCATGGGAAACAAATAATTTCCTATGCTCACCCAGATCAATCTAGGAGATGACCATCTACGAGAGGAGAGATTGGATCTACACATCCTTGTAGATCGCTAAGCGGAAGCGTTAGGAAACGTGGTTGATGTAGTCGAACGTCTTCGCGATCCAATCACGATCCGTCCCGTGAACTCCGATCTAGTGCCGAACGGACGACACCTCCACGTTCAACACAAGCTTGATGCCGCCTTCACCTCCTCAATCCAACGAGCGATGGTGAAGTAGTAGCTCGAGTCCTCCGGCAGCACGATGGCGTGATGGAGGTGGTGGTGGAGAAATCTCAGCAGAGCTTCGCTAAGCACTATGGAGAAGAAGATGGACTACGAGGGAGAGGAAGGGCAGCACCGTGGCGTGGAGATGTGCTCAAGGGTGCGGCTGCCCTCTCTCTACCTGTCTATATATAGGGGGAAGGGAGGAGGAGGGGGCGCCCTAGATCCCATCTAGGGGGGGGGGGGGGCGGTGGCCAAGGCAGATGGGGGCGCCCCCTAGGGAACCCTAGGGTGGCTTGCCCCCCAAGCCAGGTGGAGGGAACCCTAGAGGGGGCGCCCCACCTCTCTTGGTTACGTGGGATGGCGTGAGGGGGCGCACAGCCCCTTAGTTGGCTGGTTTGCCCCCTCCCCTTTGCCCATGGGGCCCCCAACATTTGCCCCCCCCCCCCCCGAAACCCCTTTCGGCCATGCTGGTCATCACCCGGTACCCCTGGAACACTTTCGGACTCCAATACCCTTCGTCCAATATATCAATCTTCACCTCCGGACCATTTCGGAGTTCCTCGTAATGTCCGGCATCTCATCCGGGACTCCGAACAACCTTCGGTAACCACAATAATGACTCAACTATACTTGTATCGTTACCAAACGTTAAGTGTGTAGGCCCTGCGGGTTCGAGAACTATGCAGACATGACCGAGACACCTCTACAGTCAACAACCAATAGCGGGACCTGGATGCCCATAATGGTTCCTACATATTCTACAAAGATCTTTATTGGTCGAACCTCGATGTCAAGGATTCAGCTAATCTCGTATGTAGTTCCCTTTGTCCATCGGTATGTTAGATTCGATCGTTGGTATCTCCATACCTATCATGAGGATCCTCCAGAATCTTTTCGAGTGCTCGTTCGAGAACTACGATCTTTGGCTCTAGAACTGTTCAATCTCGTTACCGGCAAGTCTCTTTACTCGTTCTGTAATACAAGATCCCGCGACTAACTCCTTAGTCACATTGCTTGCAAGCTTCTTGTGATGCTGTATTACCGAGAGGGCCCAGAGATACCTCTCCGTCATACGAAGTGACAAATCTCAGTCTTGATCCATGCCAACTCATCAGACACCCTCGGAGATACCTATAGAGCACCTTTATAGTCACCTAGTTACGTTGCGACGTTTGGTACACACAAGGTATTCCTCCGGTGTCAGTGAGTTGCATGATCTCATGGTCATGGGAACATATACTTGACATGCAGAGAACAATAGCAATAAACTTGACACGATCATATGTTGCGTTTATAGTTTGAGCCTTGTCCATCACATCATTCTCCTAATGACGTGATCCCGTTATCACATGAGAACTCATGTCCATGGCTAGGAAACCATAGCCATCTTTGATCAACGATCTAGTCCAGTAGAGGCTTAGTAGGGACATGTTGTTGTCTATGTATCCACACATGTATTTGAGTTTCCGATCAATACAAATCTAGCATGGATAATAAACGATTATCATGAACAGAGAAATATGATAATAACTAATTTATTATTGCCTTTAGGGCATATTTCCAACATCTGGATCTAGTAGAAACAAAAAGAAGTAGAAGAATCCTGGTAAGCAAGTGTGTCTATGGAGGCTACTACCAGTCAGGGACAAAATGTCAATGCTTTGGAAGGAAATATACCTTTCAATGTGGCACCCAAGTTCATTGGTGCTATCTGCTATAACTGTGGTCTTCGTGGGCATTTTGTGGGAATGTGTTATGTACCAAAATTTTGCTTCATCTGCAAGAGTCCTGGCCATCATATGGATATTTGCCCTACTTGGTATAAACCATATCTTGTCGTGCACTACTGGGGCAGTGCTAATACAGGCTTGGGTTTCTTACATATTGAAGCTGGTAAGGTCAATGAGAGTGAGTGGCTGAATTTTGGCAATGTGGGCTTGGTTATTGTTGAGGAAGGAAACATTACTGGTGAAGAACTGGGACAATGCTTTGCTGATACGTGGAAAACAAATTGGCCATGGCAGATAAGAGCATATGTCAAAAACCAGTTCTTAGTTAGCCCCCCCCCCCCTAATGATTGCCTCTAGGGCATATTTCCAACAGTCTCCCACTTGCACTAGAGTCAATAATCTAGTTCACATCACCATGTGATTAACACCCAATTAGTTCTGGGGTTTGATCATGTTTTGCTTGTGACAGAGGTTTTAGTCAACGGGTTTGCAACATTCAGATCAGCGTGTACCTCGCAAATTTTTATGTCATACTGTAGATGCTGCTACCATGCTCCACTTGGAGCTATTCCAAATGGCTGATCCACTATACGTATCCGGTTTGCTACTCAGAGTCATCCGGATTGGTGTTAAAGCTTGCATCGACATAACCCTTTACGCCGAACTCTTTATCACCTCCATAACCGAGAAATATTTCCTTATTCCTCTAAGGATAATTTTGAACGCTGTCCAATGATCCACTCCTGGACCACTCTTGTACCCCCTTGCCAGACACGTGGCAAGGCACACATCAGGTGCGGTACACAGCATGGCATATGTATAGAGCCTATGGCTAAGGCATAGGGGACGCCATTCGTCCTTTCTCTTTCTTCTGCCGTGGTCGAGCTTTGAATCTTACTCAACTTCACGCCTTACAACTCAGGCAAGAACTCCTCCTTTGACTGATCCATTTTGAACTCCTTCAAAATCATGTCAAGGTATGTGCTCTGTGAAAGTCTTATCAGGCGTCTTGATCTATCACTATAGATCTTGATGCCCAATATGTAAGCAGCTTTACCCAGGTCTTCCTTTGAAAAACTCCTTTCAAACAACCCTTTATGCTTTTCAGAAATTCTACATCATTTCCGATCAACAATATGTCAACCACATATACTTATCAGAAATGTTGTAGTGCTCCCACTCACTTTCTTGCAAATATAAGTTTCTTGCAAACTTTGTATAAACCTAAAAGCTTTGATCACCTCATCAAAGCATATGTTCCAAGTCCGAGATGCTTGCTCCAGTCCATAGAAGGATCGCTGGAGCTTGCATACCTTTTAGCATCCTTAGGATCGGCAAAACCTTCTGGTTGTATCACATACAACCTTTCCTCACGGAAACTATGAAGGAAACTTTGTTTTGACATCCATCTGCCAGATTTCGTAATTGAAAATGCAACAACTGCTAAATAATTCCAACAGACTTTAGCATCGCTATGAGTGGGAAAGTCTCATCATAGTCAACTCCTTGAACTTGTCGGAAACTTCTTTGCGACAGGTCGAGCTTCATAAAAGGTGACATTACCGTCAGCGTCTGTCTTCTTCTTAAAGATCCATTTATTCTGAATGGCCTTTCGCCCTTCAGGTAATACTTCCAAAGTCCATACTTTGTTTTCATAGATGGATCCCATCTCGGATTTCTTGGCATCTAACCATTTGTCAAAATCCGGGCCCATCACCGCTTCTCCATAACTCGTAGGTTCACCGTTGTCCAACAACATGACCTCTAAGACAGGGTTACCGTACCACTCAGGAGCTGTACGTACCCTTGTCGACCTACGAGGTTCGATAGTAACTTGATCCGAAGCTTCATGATCATCATCATTAGCTTCCTCTTCAGCTGACGTAGGTGCCACAGAAACATCTTTCTGTGCTCCGCTACTCTCTGGTTGAAGTAAAGGTTCAACAACCTCATCAAGTTCTATCTTCCTCCCACTCAATTATTTCGAGAAACTCTTTCTCGAGAAAGGACCCGTTCTTAGCGACAAACACTTTGCCCTCGGATCTGAGATAGAAGGTATACCCAACCGTCTCTTTTGGGTATCCTATGAAGACACATTTGTCCGCTTTGGGTTCGAGCTTTTCCGGCTGAAGCCTTTTGACATAAGCATCGCAACCCCAAACCTTAAAAAACGACAACTTAGGTTTCTTGCCAAACCATAGTTCATACGGTGTCGTCTCCACGAACTTAGATGGTGCCCTATTTAAAGTGAATGTAGTTGTCTCTAATGCATAACCCCAAAACGATAGTGGTAGATCAGCAAGAGGCATCATAGAACGCACCATATCCAATAAGGTACGATTACGACGTTCGGACACACCATTACACTGTGGTGTTCCAGGTGGCATCAACTGTGAAACAATTCCACATTGTCTTAAGTGATTGCCAAACTCATAACTCAGATATTCTTCCCCTCGATCGTATCGTATGAATTTAATCTTCTTGTTACGATGATTCTCAACTTCACCCTGAAATTTCTTGAACTTTTCAAACGTTTCATACTTATACTTTATTAAGTAAATATACCCATATCTACTCAAATCATCGGCAAAGGTGAGGAAATAATGATATCCACCGCGCGTGTCAACACTCATCGGACCGCACACATCAGTATGTATGATTTCCAACAAGTCACTTGCCCGTTCCATTGTACCGAAAAACGGAGTTTTAGTCATCTTGCCCATAAGGCATGGTTCACACTTGTCAAGTGATTCAAAATAAAGTGACTCCAAAAGTCCATCAGCAGTTTCTTCATGTGCTTTACACCAATATGACTTAAGCAGTAGTGCCACACTATCATTATTAACTTCGCACCTTTTGGCATCAATATTATGAACATGTGTATCACTATGATCGAGATTCAGTAAACCATTCACATTGGGTGCATGACCATAGAAGGTATTATTCATGTAAACAGAATAACCATTATTCTGTGACTTAAATGAATAACCGCATTAGAATAAACACGATCTCATCATGTTCATGCTCAACGCAGACACCAAACAACATTTATCTAGGTTCAACACTAATCTCGAAGGTAGAGGGAGCGTGCGATGGTGATCACATCAACCTTGGAAACACTTCCAACACACATCATCACCTCGCGCATAGCTAGTCTCCGTTTATTCCGCAGCTTCTGTTTCGAGTTACCAATATTAGCAACTGAACCAGTATCTAATACCCAGGTGCTACTAGGAGTACTAGTAAGGTACACATCAATAACATGTATATCAAATATACTTTTGTTGAAGTTGCCAGCCTTCTTATCTATTTGGGTAGTTCCGCTACCAGTGACCGTTCCCCTTACAATAGAAGCACTCAGTCTCGGGTTTGGGTCCAACCTTGGGTTTCTTCACTGGAGCGGCAACTGGCTTTCCATTCATGAAGTTTCCCTTATCGCCCTTCTTGAAACCAGTGGTCTTGTTGACCATCAACACTTGATGCTCCTTCTTGATTTCTACCTTCGCGGCCTTAAGCACCGTGAATAGCTCCGGGATCATCTACATCCCTTGCATGTTATAGTTCATCACGAAGTTCTAGTAGCTTGGTGATAGTGACTGGAGAACTTTGTCAATCACTATCTTATCTGGAAGATTAACTCGCACTTGATTCAAGCGATTGTAGCACTCAGACATTCTGAGCACAAGCTCACTGGCTGAGCTATTCTCCTCCATCTTGTAGGCAAAGAACTTGTCAGAGGTCTTATACCTCTCAACACAGGCATGAGCCTGAAATACCAATTTCAGCTCTTAGAACATCTCATATGTTTCATGGCGTTCAAAAATGCCTTTGGAGCCCCGATTCTAGGCCGTAAGGCATGGCGCACTAAACTATTAAGTAGTCATCAGAACGTGTCTGCCAGATGTTCACAACATCCATAGACGACGCTAGAGGGGTTGGCACACCGAGCAGTGCATCAAGGATATAAGCTTTCTGTGCAGTAGTGAGGAAAATCCTCAGACTACGACCCTTGTCCACATAATTGCTTACAATATCTTTCAACTTAGTCTTTCTCTAGGAACATATTAAAACAGGGAGCTATTGTGTGAGCTATTGATCTGCAACATAATTTGCAAAGGCAACTTTAGGCTATTGTTCATGATAATGAGTTCAATTAATCATATTACCTAAGAACTCCCACTCAAATTGGCATCCCTCTAGTCGTTCGAGTGAAACATGATCCAAATTCACCAACCCAAGTCTGATCATCACATGAGATGAGGTGGTTTCAATGGTGAACATCTCCATGTTGATCATATCTACTATATGACTCATGTTCAACCTTTCGGTCTCTTGTGTTCCGAGGCCATGTCTATACATGCTAGTCTCGCCAAGTTTAACCCAAGTGTTCCGCATGTGCAAAACTGGCTTGCACCTGTTGTATGCGAACGTAGAGTCTATCACACCCGTCATCACGTGGTGCTTCGAAACGACAAACTTTCGCAACGGTGCACGCTTGGGGAGAACACAATTTTATCTTGAAATTTTAGTGAGGGATCACCTTATAATGCTACTGTCGTCCTAAGAAAAATAAGATGCATAAAAGGATTAACATGACATGCAAATCATAAGTAACATGATATGGCCATCAACTCGTGCCTTTGATCTCCATCTCCAAAGCACTGGCATGATCTTCATCATCACCGGCATGACACCATGATCTCCATCATCGTGTCACCATCGGGGTTGTCACGCCAACCATGCTTCTACTACTATTGCTACCGCTTAGCGATAAAGTAAAGCATTACATAGCGCATAATGATTGACACGCAGGTCATACAATAATTAAAGACAACCCTATGGCTCCTGCCGGTTGCCGTATGCATCGACATGCAAGTCGGTATAAACTATTACAAACATGATCATCTCATAACTCAAATATATTTCATCATGTCCTTGGCCATATCATATCACAACATACCCTGCAAAAACAAGTTAGACGTCCTCTAATTGTTGTTACATGTTTTACGTGGCTACTATGGGTATCTACCAAGAATGATTCTTACCTACGCAAATCCACAACGGTGATATGCAAGTTGCTATTTAACCTTCTACAAGGACCGCCTTTGTCGAATCCGATTCAACTAAGCTGAGAGAGACAGACACCCGCCAGCCATCTTTATGCAACAAAGTCACATGTCTGTCGATGGAACCGGTCTCATGTACATGGACATGTAAAGTTAGTCCGGGCCGTTTCATCCCACAATACCGCCGAATCAAGAAAATACCAAGGAAGGAAGCAATCTGAATATCAACGCCCATAAACTCCTTTGTGTTCTACTCATGATGTCATCTACGCATAGACCTAGCTCATGATGCCACTGTTAGGGAACGTTGCATGGGAAACAAAAAAATTCCTACGCTCACCAAGATCAATCTAGGAGATGACCATCTACGAGAGGAGAGATTGGATCGACATACCCTTGTAGATCGCTAAGCGAAAGCGTTAGGAAACACGGTTGATGTAGTCGAACGTCTTCGTGATCCAATCACGATCCGTCCCGCGAACTCTGATCTAGTGCCGAACGGACGGCACCTCCGCGTTCAACACACATACGGCTTGATGACGCCTTCACCTCCTCGATCCAGCGAGTGATGGTGAAGTAGTAGCTCGAGTCCACCGACAGCACGACGGCGTGATGGCGGTGGTGGTGGGGAAATCTCAGCAAAGCTTCGCTAAGCACTACGGAGAAGAAGATGGACTACGAGGGAGAGGAAGGGCAGCACCGTGGCGTGGAGATGTGCTCAAGGGCGCGGCTGCCCTCTCTCTACCTCTCTGTATATAGGGGGAAGGGAGGAGGAGGGGGCACCCTAGATCCCATCTAGGGGGGGGGGGGCGGCCAAGGCAAATGGGAGCACCCCCTAGGGAAACCCTAGGGTGGCTTGGCCCCCAAGCCAGGTGGAGGGAACCCTAGAGGGGGCACCCCACCTCTCCTGGTTACGTGGGATGGGGTGAGGGGGGCGCACAGCCCCTTAATGGGCTGGTTTGCCCCCTCCCCTTGGCCCATGGGGCCCCCAACACTTGTCAGGGCCCCCCGAAACCCCTTTCGGTCATTGCTGGTCATCATCCGGTACCCCCGGAACACTTTCGGGCTCCAATACCCTTCGTCCAATATATCAGTCTTCACCTCCGGACCATTCCAGAGTTCCTTGTCATGTCCGGGATCTCATCCGGGACTCCGAACAACCTTCGGTAGCCACCATAATGACTCAACTATACTGATATCGTCACCAAACATTAAGTCTGTAGACCCTGCGGGTTCGAGAACTATGCAGACATGACTGGGACACCTCTAAGGTCAATAACCAATAGCGAGACCTGGATGCCCATAATGGTTCCTACATATTCTACGAAGATCTTTATCGGTCGAACCTCGATGTCAAGGATTCAGCTAATCCCGTATGTAGTTCGCTTTGTCCATCGGTATGTTACTTGCCCGAGATTCGATCGTCGGTATCTCCATAACTAGTTCAATCTCGTTACCGGCAAGTCTCTCTACTCGTTTCGTAATACAAGATCCCGCGACTAACTCCTCAGTCACATTGTTTGCAAGTTTCTTGTGATGATGTATTACCGAGAGGGCCCAGAGATACCTCTCCGTCATACAGAGTGACAAATCCCAGTCTTGATCCATGCCAACTCAACAGACACCCTCGGAGATACCTGTAGAGCACCTTTATAGTCACCCAGTTACATTGCGATGTTTGGTACACACAAGGTATTCCTCCGGTGTCAGTGAGTTGCATGATCGCATGGTCATGGGAACATATACTTGACATGCAGAAAACGATAGCAATAAACTTGACACGATCATATGCTACGTTTATAGTTTGGGCCTTGTCCATCACATCATTCTCCTAATGATGTGATCCTGTTATCAAATGAAAACTCATGTCCATGGCTAGGAAACCATAGCCATCTTTGATCAACGATCTACTCCAGTAGAGGCTTAGTAGGGACATGTTGTTGTCTATGGATCCACACATGTATTTGAGTTTCCGATCAATACAATTCTAGCATGGATAATAAATGATTATCATGAACAGGGAAATATGATCATAACTAATTTATTATTGCCTCTGGGGCATATTTCCAACATCTGGATCTAGTAGAAACAAAGAAGAAGTAGAAGAATCCTGGTAAGCAAGTGTGTTTGTGGAGGCTACTACCAGCCAGGGACAAAATGTCAATGCTTTGGAAGGAAATATACCTTTCAATGTGGCACCCAAGTTCATTGGTGCTATTTGCTATAACTGTGGTCTTCGTGGGCATTTTGTGGGAATGTGTTCTGTACCAAAATTTTGCTTCATCTGCAAGAGTCCTGGCCATCATATGGATATTTGGCCTACTTGGTATAAACCATATCCTGCCGTGCACTACTGGGGCAATGCTAATACAGGCTTGGGTTTCTTCCATATTGAAGCTGGTAAGGTCAGTGAGAGTGAGTGGCTGAATTTTGGCAATGTGGGCTTGGTTATTGTTGAGGAAGGAAACATTACTGGTGAAGAACTGGGACAATGATTTGCTGATATGTGGAAAACAAATTGGCCATGGCAGATAAGAGCATATGTCAAAAACCAGTTCTTAGTTAGCCCCCCTCCGCACACACACACAAGAAAATTACTGAGCTAGTTGAGTACCCTTCCATAAACTTGAGGAAGAAAGGGGTTACGATTTCTTTCATGAACTAGGAAGGAGAAATGCCTACTTATGATGCCTTGACAGAGACTTGGGTGATTGTGGAAGGGCTTCCCGCAAAGCGGAACAACTGGAATGTTATTGCTCAGGTTGCTACTATTTTGGGTGTGCTGGTTAATGTTGATTGGTATATGATTTAATTTTTAGAAGCTTTTGTGAGAAGTTGAGGATCCAGGTGGCTGTCAGAGACCCAAGCAAGATACCTGCTGACAGGGTGGTTGAAATACATCATGAGCTATACCTGCTGAGATTTGAAGTTGAGAAAGATATTAATGACAAATCCAACTCTGAAAATTCCTCTGACCCTGCTAGTAACAAGTTGACTGTGGACAAAGTTGTCAACGGTGATGATGATGACCTGTTGGGGAAAGAAATGGAGACTGAGAGTGAGAAAGTGGCTGATAAGAACACTAACACTCCCAGACCCTCTGCTGCCCCTAGAGGTTCCACATCTAAAAGTATGCAGATATGATGTACTCCTAAGCAAAAACTTACTTTGGAAAAATCTATCTTCTAAAAAATTCAAGGGGCCCCTCTGTAGCGCCCAAGATGCGATTCTATCCCAATCACATGATGAACTCATGTTGGGGCACAACCGCATTTCAAGCGCATAGCAAGGTGGATATCATTACAACATACCATGTACTGAATAGATGAGAATACAAGATAAAGGCTTACACTCGCCAGAAGCTACAACATGAATACATCAATACATAGCAATCATCATACAAAAGAGCAGGATCCGACTACGGATGAAATCAAACGAAAAAGAAGAATGATCCACCCTGCTAATCCCAGGCTCCCGACCCAGAACCTATCCCTTGATCGAAGAAGAAGAAGAAGAAGAAGGAGAAGAACTCCAAAACAAGCAAGCATCGCTCTCACGTCAAAGCATCACTTTACCTGTACCTGCAACTATTGTTCTAGTAATCTGTGAGCCACGAGGACTCAGCAATCCCATTACCATGGGTACCAAGACTAGCAAAGCTTAGTGGGTATGGAATGGATAAGTGGTGAGGTTGCAGCAAGCACTAAGCATTGTATGGTGGCTAACTTACAAGTACAAGAGTAAGAAGAGTAACTACGCATAACGGACGTGAACTAGAATGATCAAGAAGTGATCCTGAACTACTTACGAGTCAAACATAACCCCACCGTGTTCTCTTCTTGAACTCACTCGAAAAGAGACGGTCACGGTTACGCATGCGGTTGGTGTATTTTATTTCGAATCTGGTGTCAAGTTCTCTACAACCGGATATTATAAATTTCCAATCTGCCACATAACCGCGGGCATGGCTCTCGAAAAGATTAAACCCTGCAGGGGTGTCCCAACTTAGTCCATAACAAACTCTCATGATCCGCGGAGGCAAATCTCCATCTCGGGACAATCCGATCAAACTCGGAATCCCGGTGCACAAGACATTTCGACAATGGTAAAACAAAACCAGCAAGACCTCCCGACGTGCCGACACCCTGATAGGAGCCACGCGTATCTTGTCTTAGGCCACGATCGGATGGGAAAGCCTACGAGTAAAACCAGACCTCGAGTTGCCCCGCGGTGGCCCCGTAGTCTGCCCGTTTTGGACCAACACTCATGAGGAGCACTAACCCGGGTTGTTGATTAATTGTCCTCGGGTGCTAGCCGGTCCCTATGCAAGTTTTAGTTGTTATTAGGCAAATGGTAAAACCAAAGTTGGGCCTTGCTGGAAGAGTTTTATTCAAAGCGAACTGTCGAGGGGGGCCCATAAACCCCGACCGTGTTAGGAACGCAAAATCAAGGAACATAACACCGGTATGATGGAAACTAGGGTGGCAAGAGTGGAACAAAACACTAGGAAAAAGGGCAAGCCTTCCACCCTTTACCAAGTATATAGATGCATTAATTAAATAAGAGATATAGTGATATCCCATGATATCCATGTCCCAACATGGAACAACCTGCAACTGCACCTGCAACTAGCAACGCTGTAAAAGGGTTTGAGCAACGCGGTAACATACCCAAACAATGGTTTGCTGGGAGGGTGGAAAATGTTAGAGTCTTATCATAACAATTTTGTAGGCTTGATAAACAAGTGGTAGGTAGCGCGACATAGAGATAGCATCGAGACAACTAGCAAAGAAAAGATAGTAGTGGTATCCCAGGTAATGATCATCTTGCCTGAAATCCCACTAGGAAGAAGACCGAATCCATGAAGTAGACGAACCAACGTAGTCGAATGAATCCTCACAATCGCAACATAATCGAAACTACCGACAAGAAGCAACACTGGAAAGAAGCAAACAACATGGTAAACAAACAAGCATAACCATGGCATGATGCACAAGCAAATATGATGCATGTCCAGTTTAATGAGTCATGGCATGGAAAAGTGCAACAAACAATACTACAAATTAAGTGGAGCTCAATATGCAACGGGGTTGCATATTGAGGAAACACCACATTCAATTATTTAGTTCGCTCTCGTTTATGAACAAGACAAGATTAAATGATGTTTAACATTTCAAGAGGTGAAGCATAAGTAAACTAACTATTTAGGCAAGTTTAAATGAGGCCAGAAACAACAAACAACAATTCCGGAAAATCCTCATATGCATATTTTGAATTTGGTACTGTTCTGACCTAAACCATATTTTAAAGTTGTTAAACAGCAAAATAAAGTGCATCATGTTAATCTATGCATTTCTCCACCCCATTTACGTATAAAGTTTATTTAATTCGAAGCTACGTTAATTAGTTATGAAATAAATCATTTTAGCATGTCATTTAAGCATATTAATGGAAACCACAATATTAAACATTTTAACATAGATGAAAGTTGCAAATTATGAAACTACATGAAATTCTAAGCATTTTACTTATATAAAACATTTTAATCCGATGCACGGTTAATTAGTTATTGCATGCATGAACATGAGGGTTTTTTCTGTAAAACAAAAGTTCCTGGAATAATATACAAATTCGCTGATATAAAAAAATAGAAGCGGGCCGATTCTGGCTAGTTGCAGGGGGCGCTCACCATGGGCTGAGGCCCGGGTCGGTGGTGGTGGCTGAGGCAGTGCGGGCAGGCCGTGAAGGAGGCTGGGCCTGGCGCTGGCGAAGGAGCTAGGCTGGCGCGAAGGAGGCTGGGCCTGGCGCTGGCGAAGGAGCTGGGCTGGCTGCGAGATACGTCTCCAACGTATCTATAATTTTTGATTGTTCCATTCTGTCATATTATCATTCTTGGATGTTTTACAATCATTTTTTAGTCATTTTATATCATTTTTTGATACTAACCTATTGACATAGTGCCCAATGCCAGTTGCTGTTTTCTGCATGTTTTTTACATTGCAGGAAATCAATATCAAACGGGGTCCAAACGCAGCGAAACTTTTTGTGAATTTTTTTTGGACCGGAAGACATCCAGTGGGCCAAAGAAGTACTGAAGAGGGAGCCCGAGGTGAGCACAAGACATCAGGGCGCGCCTGGAGGCCCAAGCGTGCCCTGGTGGGTTGTGCCCACCTCGGTGACCTCCCGCACCGCCTCTTTGCTCTATAAATACCCCAATATTCCAAAAACCCTAGGGGAGTCGATGAAAATCAATTCCAGCTGCCGCAAGTTCCAGAACCACCAGATCCAATCTAGACACCATCATGGAGGGGTTCATCATGCCCATTGGTGTCTCTCCGATGATGCGTGAGTAGTTCTTTGTAAACTACGGGTCCGTAGTTAGTAGCTAGATAGCTTTCTCTCTCTCGTTTGATTCTCAATACAATGGTCTCTTAGAGATCCATATGATGTAACTCTTTTTGTGGTGTGTTTGTTGGGACCGATGAACTTTGAGTTTATGATCAGAGCTATCTTTTTATCCATGAAAGTTATTTGAGTCTTCTTTGATCTCTTATATGCATGATTGCTTATAGCCTTGTATTTCTTCTCTAATATTTAGGTTTTGTTTGGCCAACTTGATCTATTTATCTTGCAATGGGAAGAGGTGCTTTGTGATGGGTTTGATCTTACGGTGCTTGATCCCAGTGACAGAAGGGGAACCGACACGTATGTATCGTTGCTATTAACGACAACAAGATGAGGTCTATTTCTACATAAATAGATCTTGTCTACATCATGTCATCGTTCGTATTGCATTACTCCGTTTCTCCATGAACTTAATACACTAGATGCATGCTGGATAGCGGTCGATGTGTGGAGTAATAGTAGTAGATGCAGGCAGGAGTCGGTGTACTAATCTTGGACGTGATGCCTATATAATGATCATTGCGTGGATATCGTCATGATTATTTGAAGTTTTATCAATTGTCCAACAGTAATCTCGAGAGAAGCCACTAGTGAAATCTACGGCCCCCGGGTCTCTTCTTTATTATATTTGCCTTTGCGATCTATTTTCCTTTGCTTTTATTTTCAGATCTATTAAACCAAAAATACAAAAATACCTTGCTGCAATTTATTTTATCTCGCGTTCCCGCGAGATCTATCTATCAATTTATTACAACTCTCTCACGTCCGTTTGCCAATTTCTGGCGTCGTTTCCCGAAAGGGATTGAAAACCCTTTAACACGTCCGGTTGCGAGTATTTGTTATTTGTGTGCAGGTGATGTTTACATAGTGTTGCTTGGTTCTCCTACTGGTTCGATAACCTTGGTCTCATCACTGAGGGAAATGCCTACCGTCGCTGTGCTGCATCATCCCTTCCTCTTTGGGGAAATACCGACGTAGTCTAGCAGACATCAAAAGGAATTTGTAGCACCGTTGCCGGGGAGACATCATCAACACCTACTAGGTTTCTAATCACAAATCTCATCTCCTCACAATTACATTATTTGCCATTTGCCTCTCGTTTTCCTCTCCCCCGCTTCACAAAATTTGCCGTTTTATTCGCCCTCTTTTTCGTTCGCCGTTTTCTTGTCAGATCTATCTTTTTGCTCGCAATCATGAGTGACTTTGGTATTGCAGAAACAGATGATGGCCTTACTCCTAAAATTGGACGATCTGGCAATCTGGATGCTAAAACTTTTGTTTTGGGGCAAGGGGATGTTATGGGAAAAGAGCATATCCAAGAATTTTTAAATTGTGTTGGAAATTTAAGTCTTGATGATGCTCCTATACTTAAGAGGACTAAATCTTATGCGGAAGCTATTTCAGAACTAGCTCTGAATCTTGAAAATAAATTTATCCGTACTCATCCTACCTTGCAAAGATTGTTTTTCGAGCTACCCGTTATAAAGAACCCCAAGGCTAAAAAGTTGGCCACTCTTGTTCTTATGAATGAATTTGACTACATAATACGGGAAGCTAGAGAAATCTTTGATTTTTATGGTATGAATCGTGAAAAACCCGTTATAGATGAAATTCTTTATAATAGTGATTATGCGTTAAGACATTTGCTTGGGGATAATCAAATCTTTGATGATAATCTTAAAAAGGAAGCCCCTGTTTTAGATATAATCCAACAAGTTTTTAATGATGTTAATCAACATTATTCTTGGATTTTTGCCGGAAATCAAAGAGGTTATGATGATAAGCAACTTGATAGTGTTAAGGTTTCCATGGACAATATATTCTATGTTGTTTTTACAAAGCCTAATGTTAAAATACCTCTAAGGAAATTAAGAAGATGAATGACAATACTTAGATCCTTGCTTTATGCCTAGCTAGGGGCATAAAACGATAGCGCTTGTTGGGAGGCAACCCAATGAATAAAATTTATTTTTGTCTTTTGCTTTCTGTTCTTGAGTGTTTGCACAATTATGCTACTGTTATGATTGTGTTTTAATTAGTGTTTGTGCCAAGCTAAGCCTTTAGGATCATGTTGGGTGATAGTTGCTTTGATCTTGTTGAAAAACAAAAACTTTTGTGCTCAGAAAAATAATTTTCATAAATCACAAAAACGTGCTTTTGATCTGAATTGCCCACGTTGTCCTAATTTTTCAGAATTTTTAGAGTTACGGAAGTATTCGAAGTTTTCAGATTGCTACAGACTGTTTTGTTTTTGACAGATTATGTTTTCTTTGCGTTGTGTGATTGTTTTGATGATTCTATGGTTTTCTTTGAAGAGTTTTTGCCATAGAAAAGTTGGAATACAGTATATATAATGCAATAATAAAATATGAATTGGTTTGCTACAGTACTTATAGTAGTGATTTGCTTTCTTATACTAACGGATCTCATGAAGGTTTTGTTGAGTTTTGTGTGATTGAAGTTTTCAAGTTTTGGGTGATATTACGATGGATGAAGGAATAAGGAGTAAGAAGAGCCTAAGCTTGGGGATGCCCATGGCATCCCAAGCTATTATCCAAAGAGAAGCAAGTAGCTAAGCTTGGGGATGCCCGAGTGGCATCCCCTCTTTCTTCTAACGACCATCGGTATTTTACTCGAAACTATATTTTTATTCGTCACATTCTATGAGTGTTGCCTGGAGCGTCTTGTATGATATGAGTCTTTGCTTGTTTTGCATTTTATTTTAAGTCATGAATCCTTGCTGGACACACTTGTTTGAGAGAGCCAAAATTATGCCATGACTTGTTAGAATTGCTCTCTATGCTTCACTTAAATCTTTATGAGCTATGGAATTGCTCTAGTGCTTCACTTATATCTTTTTGAGCACAGTGTGCTTTAGTATTTTTGAAGAAATGCTCTCTTGCTTCACTTAGATTTGTTTGATAGTTAGTAAAATTTGTAAGAAATTCTCTCTTGCTTCACTTAAATTATTTTGAGAGAAAGAAATATCATGCTCATGATCTTCACTTATATTTGTTTGAGCTTATCAAAAGCAACATATGAAAATTAGTTTCAAAGTGATAGATATCCAAGAAGGATATAATAAAAACTTTCATGAAGATCATTGGACAAAATAAACTTGATTCCTTGTAATATTTTTGAGATATGATGATGTGATATGTGAGTCATGTTGATGAGTAATTATGCTTTAGTAAGAATATTGGTGTTAAGGTTTGTGATTCCCTATGCAAGCACGGAAGTCAATAGTTATGCAATGAAATTATATCCTACTTGTGGTGCATTATTCGGTGTTAGTTATGCTCAATGGTCGCTTATGAGATTATTCATTTCTTGGTTGGCCGCTTCTCAATCTTTTGCTAGCCTTCATTTTGCACTAAGTATGATCACTACTTGTGCATCCAAAATCCTTTAAACCAGTTTTGCCACATGAGTCCACCATACCTACCTATATGCGGCATTCTTTTGCCGTTATAAATAAATTTTTATGTGCCATCTCTAATTTTCAAAATAAATTTCTCTTTTGTGTGCTCGTACCGCTCGCGAGGTGGTGAGGGGTGGCCGATATTTTCCAAGCTAGATGTGTTATTCTCATGATGAGTGTTTATTCACTTGTCATTGCACGAGAGTAAGGCAAAGGTATTAGGGATGCCCAATCCCGAAATGAAAAATAAATTTACTTTATGTTGTCAAATAATAAATTCCTTGGAAAGTGTTGGTATGGAAGACACCCGTGGATACGGTTAGCCATGGAAAGTGAAAGTATGGTGGAAAAAGGAATAAACTTTAATTTTTGTTTGGGAACCGCCTATGATATATCTAGCATGGAAAGTGTGGGGAACTCTAAGTCGTTTTCGTTGCCTCCCAAAATGTTTTTATCTCTATGTTTTTCGCTTTGAGCTCTGGCACCTCTACAAATCCCTACTTCCCTCCGTGGAGGGCCTTTCTTTTACTTTATGCAATTTTTATTTTTAATTTGAGCCTCCATCTTCTCTTATAAAGCACCAACTAGGGGGCACTATGATCATACTTGAGCATTGGGTGTAGCTAATATGCGAGTGTGTTTCATGAATGGATCAATGATTGATCATGATGGGCTAGGGATAACTTATTTTAGCGTTGATATTTTGATAGACATGGTTGCTTGTTGATATGCTTGAGTATTTAAGTTATCATGTCAAAACTAGACTATTGCTTTGAACCATATAAACGTCCAAATGTCCATGCTACAAAAGAAAAGAATATGAGATGACATGTTAGGAAGCATTCCACATCAAAAATTCTGTTTTTATCATTTACCTACTCGAGGACGAGCATGAATTAAGCTTGGGGATGCTGATACGTCTCCATCGTATCTATAATTTTTGATTGTTCCATGCTGTTATATTATCATTCTTGGATGTTTTACAATCATTTTGTAGTGATTTTATATCATTTTTGGTACTAACCTATTGACATAGTGTCCAGTGCCAGTTGTTGTTTCTGCATGTTTTTTACATCGCAGGAAATCAATATCAAACGGGGTCCAAACGCAGCGAAACTTTTTGTGGATTTTTTGGACCAGAAGACATCCAGTGGGCCAAAGAAGTACTGAAGAGGGAGCCCGAGGTGAGCACAAGACACCAGGGCACGCCTCGAGGCCCAGGCATGCCCTGGTGGGTTGTGCCCACCTCAGTGGCCTCCCGCACCGCCTCTTTGCTCTATAAATACCCCAATATTCCAAAAACCCTAGCGGGGTCAACGAAAATCAATTCCAGCTTCCGCAAGTTCCAAAACCACCAAATCCAATCTAGACACCATCATGGAGGGGTTCATCATGCCCATTGGTGCCTCTCCGATGATGCGTCAGTAGTTCTTTGTAGACCTACGGGTCCGTAGTTAGTAGCTAGATGGCTTTCTCTCTCGTTTGATTGTCAATACAGTGGTCTCTTGGAGATCCATATGATGTAACTCCTTCTGTGATGTGTTTGTTGGGATCCGATGAACTTTGAGTTTATGATCAGAGCTATCTTTTTATCCATGAAAGTTATTTGAGTCTTCTTTGATCTCTTATATGCATGATTGCTTATAGCCTCGTATTTCTTCTCCGATATGTGGGTTTTTTTGGCCAACTTGATCTATTTATCTTGTAATGGGAAGAGGTGCTTTGTCATGGGTTCGATCTTACGGTGCTTGATCCCAGTGCCAGAAGGGGAACCGACACGTATGTATCGTTGCTATTAAGGACAGCAAGATGGGGTCTATTTCTACATAAATAGATCTTGTCTACATCATGTCATCGTTCTTATTGCATTACTCCGTTTCTCCATGAACTTAATACACTAGATGCATGCTGGATAGCGATCGATGTGTGGAGTAATAGTAATAGATGCAGGTAGGAGTCGGTGTACTAATCTTGGACGTGATGCCTATATAATGATCATTGCCTGGATATCGTCATGATTATTTGAAGTTCTATCAATTGCCCAACAGTAATTCGTTCACCCACCGTTTGCTATTTTTCTCGAGAGAAGCCACTAGTGAAATCTACGGCCCCCATATCTCTTCTTTATTATATTTGTCTTTGCGATCTATTTTCCTTTGCTTTTATTTTCAGATCTATTAAACCAAAAATACAAAATACCTTGCTGCAATTTATTTTATCTCGCATTCCCGCGAGATCTATCTATCCATTTATTACAACTCTCTCACGTCCGTTTGCCAATTTCTGGCGCCGTTACCCGAAAGGGATTGATAACCCCTTTAACACGTCGGGTTGCGAGTATTTGTTATTTGTGTGCAGGTGCCGTTTACGTAGTGTTGCTTGGTTCTCCTACTGGTTCGATAACATTGGTCTCATCACTGAGGGAAATACCTACCGTCGTTGTGTTGCATAATCCCTTCCTCTTTAGGGAAATACCGACGTAGTCTAGCAGACATCACCGCGGTCAACAGGCGTTGGGCGACCACGCCCTCCTCGAAGAGGAACTGCTCGATGCAAGGGAAGCAGAGGTCGGCGTGGCGGAGCTTGCTGCTGGCGACGCGGGGCGAGGCAGATGAGGCGCAGGGCCGCGACTGGCGGGGTGCAGGCGAGGCGAAGGAGAGGTTCGAGACGCGTGCAGCGACGGAGCTTGAGGACTTGGCGTCCCTGGGCGGTGGCGCTCAACGGCAAAGGCTGGAGGACAAAGCAGGGGGGTCGCGATGGAGAGGAGGCGACGGATCGATCAGGAGCTGGCGGCACGGCTGCACATCAGCGACGCCGGGAGGAGGCAAGCGACAGTCATGGCAGCGCTGAGCACTACAAAAAAAAGACATATCCGTGACATTTTGGGCCGAACGAATTTTTTTCTATCATACTTATGAAACTTCTATGACGATAATTGTGACAAAACCCGGTATCATCATAGATGTGGTGGGCTCTTACTTTTATGACAAAAAATCATGACAGAAAATGGGCTTTTCGTCCTGGGCGGGCCAGAGACACAGCTGCATGACATTCTTTGGGCCGTCCATGACGGGAAAAACCGTGGTAGAAGCGAGGGCGAGGAAAATATCGGGGTGTTCCCGGTTACGGTGGGTGGTCGGGGCCGAGCGATGCGCGTTTCTCTTGTACACGCACACGCATGGGTGCGAGGCGTTGGGCTCTAACTGAACCCGAGTGATTGCACTGCAGGCTACGCATTACTGAACCCGAGCGATCGATCGATGGCTGTTAACTGAACCTGATCGAGCGATTCCTTCGCTACTGCTGCTAACTAAAGCCGATCGATGCTGCCTCTGGATGAACAGTGAGCGTTGCTGGGGGGGGGGGGGAGGTTGGATGAACAGTTCCCGGTGGGGGTGGATGAACAGGACCCGGTGGTGTTGCCTCTGGATGAACAGGACCCCGATCGATCGAGCCGGTTGGGGCTGGATGAACAGGACCCTGTGGAGGGCTGGATGAACAGGACCACCCCGTGGAGGGCTGGATGAACAATAGACGATGGAGGGCTGGATGAACAGTAGCCCGTGGAGAGGGCTGGTGGAACAGTAGCCGGTGGAGTAGCGCGTGGAGGAGGCTGGATGAACAGGAGCCCGTGGATGAACAGTCGCAGGTGGACGCTGGAGGAGGTCGACGGTGGATGAACAGTAGCCCGTGGAGGCTGGAGGGGGTCGACGGTGGAGATGAACAGTATCCCGTGGAGTCCCGTTTTGCGGTACGCCACACCCCTCCCGATGAACAGGACCCCCGTTTCGACCGTAGCGCTCCAACACAAGTCTGTTTCCTCCGTTTTGCGGTACGCCACACCCCTCCCAATCAATAGGACCCCCGTTTCGAACGTAGGAGGCCCGTTTCCTCCGTTTTGCGGTACGCCAGACCCCTCCCGATGAACAGGATCCCGTTTCGAACATGGCCGGTCGAACACAAGGCCGTTTCCTTCGTTCTACGGTACGCCAGGCCTCATTTCCATCGGCTGTTTCGTCCAAGCCGGTTGGCTCCCACGCGTTTCGTTGCCTCCCGATGAACACGATGCATTCCGTTGCCTCCCCATGAACACGACGACGATGCAGTTTCTCCGTTCCGACCCAGCCATGTACACGAGCCCTGGCCGTACGTACGCGCGAGTAGGCGTTCGAGACCCCGCCCGTATGTACGTACGTGGCCGTATTTACTTTCTTGCACCCTGGCTGTTGTACGTACGTGTACATGCTACGTGCGCGCCTCTACTACGACACGTGCGGGCCTCTACATCGAGCAGTATGTACGTACACGTTCGCGACCAGAATGACAACGCTACGTACGCTTCGACCAGGTGGGTCCCGACTGTCAGGCACTTCCTTGCGTGCGAAGATGTAGCTGGTGGGTCCCAGCAGTCAGTGGGCGAATCATTTTTTTTGCCCGGACGCACTTCCTTGTGTGCGAAGATGTCGCTGGTAGGTCCCAGCAGTCAGGGGGGGAAAGTTTTTTTTTGCAAAATACGGTTGCCCGTCCGGTGGGTCCCTGCTGTCAGGTGGAGGAATCATTATTTTCCGCGTAATAAGGAGGCACTTCCTTGCTGCGGCCGTGGACCCAGCTGTCAGCCTCTCCATGTACAGTCCACGCCCGATGGAAGCCGTTCCTTGACCACGTTGACCACGCCGCGTCGAGAGCACCAGGGCGGTGGATGACGGCGAGGCCTAGGAAGGGGACGACGCGGAGCCGGGGAAGACGCGGCAGTGGATGCCCACACGTAGAGGAGTATGAGGGTTCACTGGTTCGCTGCGGTGTGAGGCCGCCGTCGCCGCAGAATAACAGGGGGTGTGGGTGAGTAGAGGGATGGCCTGGCCAGCGGTGGGAGTAGTAGGGGCGGTGAGGCCTCCGTGGCATCGCAGCCGGCCACGGGAGGAAGGAGCATGAGGCACGACCGGCGCTGCTTTGGGCGGCTGGAGCAAGAAGACCAGAGGTTGAAGAGGCACTACGACCGTTGGATGGACATCGTACAGTCACTGGAGCTAGAATCGTTCATATTGACTAAGTTGACAAAGCCCTCCATCCACGTCAACTTAGTTGGCCCACAAGTCAGCCTCCCACTATTGTGGGTCCTAGCTAGCAGGGGGTATTCATTTTTTTGTGCGTAATAAGGAGGCACTTCCTTGCGTGCGAAGATATAGCTGGTGGGTCCGACCTGTCAGCGGTGGGAACATTTTTCGCGAAATACAGAGGCCCTTCCGGTGGGTCCCAGCTGTCAGGTGGAGGAATCATTATTTTGCGCGTAATAAGGAGGCATTTCCTTGTGTGCGGCCGTGGATCCAGCTGTCAGCCTCTCCACGCACAGTCTACTTCCGATGGTGTCGTTCGTTGACCACATTGACCACACCGCGTCGAGCGCATCCAAGGTGGTGGACGACGGCGAGGCCCCGGACAGCAACGAGCTGGAGATGGGAAGACGCGGGAGTAGAGTCGCAGACGGAGAGGTGTACGAGGGTTAACTAGTTCTGGTGCGGTGTGGTTCGGCAGTCGGTGGAGAAGAACAGGAGGTGTGGAGGGGTGGAGGGATGGCCTGGCCAACGGTGGAGTAGCGCTTCACAGCGGAGCGTGCTAAGTAGAGCTGCTAGCAGCAGGAGGCGGGAGCAGGTGGTCCCGGCGGCGCTGGAGGAAGAAGACGAGAGATTGAAGATGGATGCCGGTCGTTGGATGTAAATCCAACGGCTAACGATGTCAGAATCATTTGTTGACTAAGTTGACAACGACTTGCATTGGCTTCGACCTATTGGCCCACATTCCAGCCTCCAAAAATGTGGCATTTTCAGAATTTACAGTCTTTTTTTTCCAGGGTAGAATTTATAGTCCATTTGATCTTTTTTTTGAATTATAGTCCATTAACTGGGCTGGGTGAACAAATAATGTAGCGTCCATGCAGCCCATTTATGTTTTTCCTAAAAAATTAATGGCCATTTGCACTTTCTCGAAATACACGATTTTGCTGGGCTTATTCTAATTATAATGTTGGGGTGGGCGCAACAATGTTATCAAAAAATAAACAGGGGCTGAGCATTTTGTTATATATATATATATTTAAATAATAAGTGATTTATTATTACATTGGTCCTTAAATCTTCCTAAGCTTTTGTACACAATCACCAGGATTTTCGTTGCCAAAAAAAATTCCAGGATTTTAATGTTAAGAAATTATTTTTATAAGTTAATAAGATGTGGGATATTGTTTTCTTACATATGTCAGTATCTGTTAAAGATATGATGACAATAACAATAATATATAATAACATATAAAATAATTTAAATATATATAATATAGTTAGAAGGGAAACATAAGTTGGACCAGGCGTTCCTATTCTTATATAGAAAAATAGAACAGACCTCTGCGTTTTCTTCAAAAAAATACATAAATTGGGTTGCCGATGTTTCAGGAAAAATAAAACCTCGGATGGGAGGTCCATAGGCCGTTCGATACGTGACGACCCTCAAGAAAATACAAACATGCCTATGGATCTCCCATCCGAGGTCGTGGGCTGCGCATGTTAAAAAAGAAAGCCTAGACGGGGCAGCCCAAAACCCAGCTGATACTTGCTGCCCCAGTGATAATAAATGATACCTGCCAGCTCCCCGGCTTCGTTGTGAATTTATCTCCTATAGTAACTACGTTGAAGCACCTAAAAAAATGTAACTATGTTGACAAACCCGTGGGCCCCAACGTCAGTATAGCATTAGGAGGAAGTATTTTTTTCGATGAGGCACTTGCTTGTGTAGAGCCATAGACCTGGTGGGTCCCGTCTGTCCGCCTCTCCACGTACAGTCCTCTCCAGATTCCTCTCGTTTGTTCAGCATGTTCACAATGGCAGACAGCAGCGTCATGGGGAGCGCACAAAGGTGCAGGAGGAGATCCGACCACCTAAGGAAGTGCCTTATTAGTAACGAAACAACTGAACTAGTCTAGTGGCCGAGTGACACTACCCGACAGCTGTTCCGCCCGGGTTCGATTCCACCTGTGCAGAGAAAATATCTCCACATTTTTTGCCTCTGCCTTTATTGACATGTGGGTCCCAATTGTCATCTACGCACACCACGTCCAATACTTGCCAAAACTTCGTCCCTCGTTTTCTCTGTTTTTCGCACACTCGACACTGTGTGGGCATCTTGAAAATAGCATATCTTTTTGACTGTGCATCATATGAAGATGTGCTATGCATGAATGTTGATCAACATGATGTTAACTGGCTGGTAGTTCCAGTTTCGACCATGAATAAAACTTCGAGCATGATGTTAACACTGTTTGAAAAGGCCGTGTTAATATAAATGCTCTGCCTCTGAAAGTTGCAGTTTCTTATCTGAAACTGAACTTGGAGTTTCTTATCTGAAACTGAACCTTGCAGTTTCTTCTCTGAGAATCACATTGTCTGCACTTTTATACTCCTATGAAACTACATTTTTTAAGTGCTAAAAATAGATCTCTAGAATTCATAAAATACTGCATATGCTCAATACCGCAAATCTGATATCCAAAAGACATTCATATCTGAAAGTACTCTCAAAATACACAACACAAAACACAATTCACAACATGCAAATACTAACAACCCTAAGCTCCTCCTGACAATTCACAACCTGCCCGACTATTGGTCTGGGGGGGGGGGCAATCCCTCCTATTCCTTGGCGGCAGACAGCCGCCCCGTGAGACGATGTGAACGACGAGGGAGAGGATGGCGGGGAAGCGTTGTCGGGCCAACTGTTTTTCTCCTCTTGCAGTTGGGTTCAGTCCACGAAGACTCCACCGGCTCGCTCTGGCACGACGCCCTCACAAATGGCACCCCGTAGATGCTCGATTCTTCAATCTCTGGTGGATGCTCCATCTGGGATCGATACTCCCACCACCGCTCCCTCACGATCGGATTCGGTGAATCTGTTTGCTCCATGGCCCAGAGGAGTAGCTCTATGTACTCCCGCGCGACTCCCTCCGGGAGTATTGCCGCCTTTTCGCTTTGTTGTAGATATTTGGCCATGGATGTCGCCGTCGCCGCTAGTGGGTCCTTATTGTCACACCAAGATTGTATCTCCAACATCCTAGCTAGCTTCACAGGGTCTCTGTCTGCGATCCTCACGTATCGGTTGTACTCCTCCATCGATCTACTTCTCCACAGCACCTTCACTCGCCGGCGGTGGTTTTTGAATGGAAGAGGAGAGGAGCAGCGCTGGTTTTGGTTTAGAACGGGAGAGGAGCGACGCTGGTTTTGGATTGGAACAGGAGAGGAGGGTCGGTGGTTTAAGAGAAGAGCGGAAGAGCGGCACTGGTCTTGGAAGTTCTTTTTTGTTTTGCGTATTTTGGGTCAAAGTTTGACCACGTACTGTATTTGACAAGCAAAATGTGAATGCATGTCACCAAAAATTGTATCGTTTGGTTCGTATCTGAATGTACTTTCAAATTATATTATTTTTGCAATGTATAACATATATTTTATTTGCGAAAATCATGGTCAATTATGACCCAGAATAAAAGGGAGACTAGTTAATGTGGGGTCGCTTTCTTAATTGAAGGGTAAATTGATTTTGATTTTGATCCAGTCATAGCGCGCCGGCCCTCTCGTCCAATCCTAAATCGCTGCCGCACGCCTCCCTCTTCTCCATTGCAAAACCACCTCCTTTCCTCTCCATCATCTCCATTTCAAAACCACCGTGTCGCCTCTCCCTCTTCTCCATTGCAAAACCACCTCCTATCCTCTCCATCATTTCCATTCCAAAACCACCGTCTCGCCTTTCCCTCTTCTCTATTGCAAGATCACCGTCTCTCCTCCCATCTTCCAAAGCTAGCACCGAATCAGGCAGATCGCCGGCGGCGACCGGGCAAAGTTAGCCAGGTTGAAGGAGATCCTTACTTGGTTTGACAATGAGTGGGAGATTTCGAGGATGGTAGGGTTTAAGGTAAGTTTCGCACTAACCTAATCTTCCACCTGCTCATGTTTACAATCAGTGTGACAGCTAATGAAAATCATGGTTACAATCGGTCTCCGAGTACTACGCCAATCACCCTTAAATAGCTCTAGACCTTTGTGTCAAAGTTGTGACACTGTGTTCAAATAAAGAAAAATAGATTGGTGCTTCTTTCAGAAAAGAGTACTCCCTAGAAAACTGCCAATATAAGCTACTAGTATTTGGTTAGAGGATTTGCTGCCGAGAAAGACCCGTCCACAGAGAGCGCCACACATCCCACTGGTGGTGGTGGATGCCAATGCCTGCATGGAGCATGGTTGGTGTCGGTAATTTTTACTTGGCACACCTCGCACTCTGCATATATGCCGGTTCCATCCGTACATTTGTGCAGTTCCACCAAAATGCAGCTGAATAACCCTGTTTGCACAGATAATGAAAAAGTGTGATTACATTATAGTGTCACTAGTTGATGAAACACGCAAAATAAATAGAAGAAAATATTGCGATAGTATCATAGTACGCCATGCTGCGAGGGCGAGATGGGCCCTGCGACGCCTCATACGGTACGCCACGCCTCATACTGGAAATCATCCCAAGTCTCCCCGATACACCTTCTGCCAGTGATGAACATCGGTGTACAGCGGTAGTACAAGGAGGGGCCTTGATACATTCAAATCTCTATTTTTGTGCAGATCAACTAAAATTAAGCACCCCAGTTTGCAGAAACGCTTAAACATTAACAATGGGACTAGTTGATGAAACATACACTAACAAAGAGAAGCACTTTCTTTATCTACATTGGAAATGAAATGATAGAGAGGACACTCGCCCTATTTTAACTGTATTATTACTTCATTTTATCAGTGACACTAGGGTCGAGCAGGTGGCAAACAAGGTGTACCATGCATCGCAAGGATGAAGGCCGGGGGTGCTTAGACTGGGATGCTGAAGCTGGTTCTTTCAGTCCCTATCTTCCCCCTGATGTTTCTGTGGTAGCATTTGGGTTGTAATCCAAACTTGGTCGAGCTGGTGCTGCGTCCCCCTACCTGCCTAGGTTATGTGGCGAACTTCTCTCCTGCTAGTACTCAGTCCGTTCTAGTAGTAGTTGCATAACTGCCCGTTTACACTGAGATGTTGTCGGATAATGGTTCTCTATGGTTGGGTTTCTTTAATGAAATCGTAGGGAACCCCCTCTTTCGATATATAAAAAAAAACAGTGGCACTAGCGGTGCCAAAACATTGCCTCAAATTAATAGTGCCACTAGATTAAGGTGCAAAATAATAACATTACTGCTTTATCATGGCAGTGCCAAAACAGTAGCACAAGAGCAGGATCAACATGCAGGATCTTTGGAAAACGGTCAGACCAAAAAGGAACATACCCCGTGATGGGAACCATATCTGCAGTTAATGCCATCATAGAAGGGATGACACCAGTCACCAACATGGATGATTCAATTCATGGGACCTTTTGGTGCAGTTCACCTAAAATGAAGCAATGTCCCATGAGCTAGCAGCTTCTTCTTCTTCTTTTTTAAGAAAAGGGCTCCAGCCCCAGTTCCATTTCCATCAGAAAACGAAACCCACAGAGCTTCTTCTTCATTAGTTGCAATAAATTGAGCAACATCAAGGTTGGTCGTGAAGCTCCTCGTGAGTAGGCGGACCAGGACAGTTGCATCTCTAACGAAAAGAAGCAACTTATCTTAATGGGAAATTTAGCAGGACATGAAAAAAGTGCCATTGATTCATATTACTGGAGGCATTACATTGAAAACAACATTGGTTTAACGTGTCCTTACTTTTAATAGTGCGACTGCTACATTTTACCAGTGGCATTACATAAGAGCGGCTCGGGGCAACAAACATCAGAAGAGGATATCTGGGTTGGTCCCATTTTTGTTCGGTATATAGCCACCTTATATTGTGTGAGGCTAGCAAATCTAGTGCTGGACTTACTCTGTTGACTTGTCCCCCAGTCCCCACTTTCTTTCCTTTTTCAACCAATAGATCAGGTTTATATTGAGTTTTACTGCGTTCCGTTTATTTCCCTATTAGACCTAGAGACCAGTTGGATAGCCAGTCTCTGCTACTTTTCGCCCCCATTATTTCCTCTTTCGACCAAGTCCTAGATTCAGGTAACAAATCTTCCCCCACCCCACCCCCTTTCTTCCTTGTTTGAACCAAGTACTACTAGATTCGAGTGCATGAACTAGTTTTACCTCTTAACAGTAAAAAAATTAGGTGGTTTTCGAACAGCCGATCGATCCTATCTACACGAGGGGGCCTGAGAAATAGTAAAAGATACAAATTGTCGTGGAATTGTCACGGCAGATGTCCTTAGTGTGAGGACTTAGTCGTGAGGCCAGCGCATCTATGTAGTAGCTTGAGAGGGGTTGATTGGGATGAGAGACGCAGGGCGGATCAACGCACAAGACAAGGGTTTAGACAGCTTCAGGCCCCGGGAAACATCATCCGGTAACAACCCTACGTGCTGTTTGAGGCTAGGTCTCATTATGATCACGGGAGAGTCGCCGGCTCCGGCTCTCGGTGTTTAGCCCTAGAGATTATTTCTTGTTGCCTGTCCCTCTTTGGGGTGCCCTGCCCCTCCTTATATAAGTTAGAGGGGCGAGTTACATGTGGAGTCCTAGTAGGACTAGGACTAGTCTATCTTCTCTTACAAGTTAATTACAAGTCCGGGTCTTGCTTCCTCGTAAAGGAAATATTCGTCATCCCTTTCTTCTTAAGCCGGCCCATCATAAACGTGAGTCGGCCTTCTGGGCCTTGGGCCTTGTCTTCTATCTGACCCGCCGTCGGGGCCATCCATGAGTCGTCAGGCTCGTGAGTCGTCTGGCAGTGAGCCGCCAGACCCGTGAGTCGCCAGTCCTCCGGCGGGTCACGGTGAAGCGCCAAGTCCGGCCGGGCCATACTTCCGGCCGGGTCATACCGCGGGGTATATCCCCGACATTAGCCCCCAGTTTAATTTGGATTTATCCATGTTAAACTAATCTGCAATATAAACACAAGAACAAATTTGACAGGTTGTGTTCTGGGTTAAATATTCTTTGTAAGCCGGCACTTGATCATCCTTAAGTCCTTGTCATCTTCCTTCTTGATATGTATCCATAATCTCATAGCAAATATCTTTAGCAGATATGTTCAAATTTTGCCAATGCAAAAAATCCAGATACTTCCTTTGAAAAATCCGGGTCAACAGGCCAGCTTCAGAGTCAATTTGCTGACATTGGTCTCTTGTTGAGAAATATTGTAAGAGATAATCCACTTGAGTCGGCTTTCAATGCTCTGACTTGACAAAAATATTGATCTTCAAATATTCAACTTATATTCAGCCGGCTTAAAGATATAAAACTTGCCGGTTTATGAGTACCAAAATTGCCGGGTTATAAATAGATGATGCCAAGTCATAATTGTCGCCGACGCCGGTTTATGATTTGTGCAGACACCGGGTCAATCTGATTTACTCAAAACTGAGAATTTGAAGATATTTCTCCCTTATATCCATATTACCTGTAGCCCCCAAGGGCCGGTTTAATCAGCATGAATAAGCCGGGACTTATCACCATGGCTTTAAATAAAATCCAGTTGTGTAGCCCTCATGAGTCGGCTATAGTCATAGTAGTGTAGCCGGGTCATCCTAGAATTGTCTTGAATTGTTGCCAGGAGCAATTGATAACCCCCAAGGGCCGGCTCATTACGATGTGATGAGTCGGGTCTTCAATGAAGTGAGCAAAAAATGACTTTGCATTAGCCCCCAAGTGCCATGGGGCATGCTGGCAGTGACATGGGATTCGCATATTTGATGTAATCTCAACTTGAATAATGTAGCCCCCAAGTGCCGGGTCGTAAGCCTGCAGCGACTCGGGACTATTCCTTCCATTTTAGAATAAATCATATACATTGATAAAATAATAGCCATTGCGCCACAGCGACTTTGAATACCTCATCTGTTGATAATTAACTCCGGAGTTTAAATACCCGGCGGCTCTTGGCCGATGGCGATTTAATACGCTCCATTGTAAGCCGGAATTTGTACAACCCGGCGGCTTTATAGCCTTTGAGAAAATCAAGAATTGATAACCCTTTTGAGACACCAATTTCCATCTTTGATGATGGGCTTGAATTTAATCATTTATGTAAGTCATAGCTCTGTAAATCCTGCAGAGTTTAAACAACATATGCCCTGGCGACTTAACGTCAAAAACCAGGGCGGGTAACCACCCAAATGTAGTCTTATCCTGCACATAATTAGATCACAAGATCCCTTGGCGGTTTACCGCAGGGCGGGTCATAATATCTCACATATAACCACTGTGATATTGGATTTGTACTGCCGGTTTACATGACCTGTGCAGTAAGGGTGATAACCCAATCCTTAGAAGCCAATGCTTCCACATAGATGATGATTGTCATAAGTTGGCGATTTACCATTGAAAATCAAGCCGGGTTAAATAACAACCACTCATATACACTTTAGATATGAAAAAGAGCTTCAAATAAAATCCAAAAATTGTTTGCAAAAAGAGACTTCAAAATTTTTGAGGCTTCCGATTCGAATACGATCAGAAAACCGTCCCAAAGGGGTTAAGCTAAGATTCGAATACGATCATATAGCCCCCAGTGGCTTTGGCGTTGCCGATCAAGAGGGTACCGACAGCTATGTTCTCTTTGGTTCGAATACGACCTATGTTTGAACAGGAAGCCCCCAAATGACCTTGAGAGTTGTTTAACGACGCTGATTCGAATACGATCCACGTCGGTTCCCAAAGGGGGTTGAGCTATGGTTCAAATATGACCAAGAAACTCCCCGACGAGCTCGGCAGTGTGCCGATCAAAAGGGTATCGACAGCTATGTTCTCTTTGGTTCGAATACGACCTATGTTTGAACAGGAAGCCCCCTAGTGATCATGAGAATATTTAACGACTCTGATTCGAATACGATCAGGGTCACACCAAAAGGGTTAAGCTAAATTCGAATACGATCAGCTCCCAATGGTCATTAAAGCAGGGTACCTATATTTGAGTTGTGTTTTGTAACAGACTCTTTAGTCCCTTTAATTTGTCCTGAGAACACGAACTTTGCGAGGGATAAATTCTTTTTTGAACCGGAAATTCTTAAACCGGATATTGAGAGTTTCAAAGTTTTGTAATAGACAAATTTACCTTGAACCGGATTTTGAACCGGATTGAGAGCTTCAAAGCTTTGTGGCAGATAAATTTCTCTTGAACCGGATTTTAAACCGGAATCTTTATTTTGAACCGGCAATTTTCTGACGGCCTTTAAATTTTCATTAATATGGTAGCAGCCTCCGGAACCGGGTTATCATTCCCTCCAACGATCCGGGGTTCCCGAGTCATGTCACTATAGCCCCCGAGTCTCAAGATGACTCGAGGAGTTGGCTTGAGATTCTCCATATTTAACCGTGATATAAACCGGCATGACTTGTATATCATTGGTGTTGATAGCACGATGTGTATCCACAGAAGGTTGAGGTGACTGCGGCGGGTTATAAATGATCCCGTATGAGCCGTGTCAGCAACTCGGCCAATGGTTCCTTCCAACTGGCTATTTGAAGTTTGACCAAACTGTAGTGACGGCGACTTGTGCGCATGTCCATTGAGACATCCGGTGCAGACGGCGGTTGATAGTATATGATAATTGCCTCCATTTTGTTGAAAGAAAAACCGGGCTTCCCAAGTAGTGACTTGCTCATACTCAATAATCAGCTCACGCAGACGGGTGTGGCCCGGTATGTTGATATAGACCAGGCCGCGAGAAACGGATGGTAAAGACGACCGTTGCATCAGAGGCGGCACAGACAGATAAGCCGGCCGCGGTGTTGTAAGCCGGCATGATCGGGCGAGTTAGCCACATCGTTTTGATATACTGAACAATTGTCCTGCATCAATAATATTGCGGACCAAGACAAAGATAAACTGCTCTTTGAAAAAAAAATGTACCAATAAAATATTTTTTAGATGGATATCACCTGATGTGCCAGGCCGGGAATAATCCGCCATGAAATTGAGGATCGCTAGGTGGAGTTGAAGTCGCCCACGGGTGAACCGGCCGCGGCGTGGTAAACCGATGCGGACGGGTGAGTCGGCCGCGACGTTTGTAAGCCGACGCGGAAAGCGAGTCGGCCACGGCTTTGTAAGCTGGCGCGGACACGTGAACCGGACGCGAGGGCTACAGCTGTATATAACAACACTATAGGGCAGAGTGGTTGTTTTCAAAAAAATTAATAAGTACTGATAAAGTAAACTGGATGGATATCACCTGATTTGTTTGGACGACGGATGATAGACCGAGTCATATATTCCATTCGTAGATTACCTCCAGTAATTTCAACAATGAGTTAAACACTCTCTCTGGCGGAAACAAGGCAAAAAAAGCCCGTGAACCGGTTTGTAACAGAGACTCCGCCGGGCAGCGGCTCTCAGTGGCAGCGACCAGCCCGGACCAGAGAACGGGCGAAGATGACTCGTCTGCAAAAACAGCACGCCGGCGGCTTAAATGGAGGTGCGTGAGTCGGGGCGACTCTACACGCGACAGGGTGGCTCAACGCAACTGCAGCAGGCAGCCATGAGCAGTGATCCGGTCCGGATGGTTCCACAGATGGCGGCTCAGGACGACGACTTAGCAGGGCCGGCGGCTCAGAGCGGCCACGGCAGAAACAGGGCCGGCGATTCAGGCAGGCTGGGAGGGCAGCAAGGCGACCCGGCAGAGGTGCACTACGGTAGTACTACTCTGGTTCCATTGATTTCACGTATGACCATCTGGTAGGCCTAGTGTTTGTCAAATCTTGAGACTTGTGCAAATAAACAATGTGCTGGAGCTCCTTTGTCTTTTTTGTCTTCCATGTATGCGCCTGACCGATGTAAGCAAAGAAAGGTGGACCAAGCTATGTTCAAGCTGAAGAACAAGTACAGAGGGTGGCGTTTTGGACTTGGGGTTGTGCCCTGTGAATTCTCAGCAGCAGATGATCATGATGGAGTCAGTGCCGTCGTGGCTACAGATGCAGACTATTGCGACAGCTGCCTCCCTTTTTTTTATAGACGTCAGCAGCTGGTTAATTTGTCTCTTCCTCCTAGAGTTCTGCTCCCTTGGTTGGTGTACCCAAAAAAATCCGATTTGATGGTTTACACAATGCGTAACGACAGTAGCAGAAGTAGCAGTCTTGGAGCTTTGAGGTGACTCTGTGTACGTCGGCTGCTTATCAATGCAGTTTCCTTCACGTGAGGTATAACAAGCCCTTAGGAATCGTGATGTCATGCACTACAACTAGTAGTAATATGCTTTTGCTTTTCCAAATCCCCAAGCATGAATACGTGCCACGGTGCTTCAACTTATGCTAGTCCTCTAGCAATACCAGTACTTGTCCGATTCGAAGCCCCCTTTTCTTTTTAGCAAGCTCCACGGATCCGCAGCTTTATCCAGATTGGTTTTGACTTTTTGTGTGACTTAGGTCAGGGCAGAACCGACGAGCCACGTTGTGGATCGCCGTGAAGATTTGTTAGCCATCCAGGAGATTGGTCTGACCGTGAGAAGCCACGCACCGCCGCCCGACCACAGACTACTGAACATCATGGGCTCAACAACGGAACAGATGCCGAGGCGGCTTGGTGGCCATGGCAGAGGAGCGACGATGATTTGAGGCAGGGTCCTCGACAGTGGAGGCGATTCACGATAAAAAACACCAGCGAAAGCAATGAACAGTGGCGGCTTCCTCCAAATTTCTAATAATAGCAGCAGGCTTTAGCGAATCAATTTACAAAACTACCTCGGGACTTGATCCTTGCCTCCTCACGTGTGTGCTGATACAGATTGTCTTGACAGGGCGTCCGGCAGCTATAGAAAACTTCCTGTCGGCCTCAGCAATACGCGGTTGTACCCGCCAATATTGAAATCCTATTCGGATCCGACAGATCGCACACAAACATTGAATTTGCCGGTTCTGCCGAAGATCATCTCACGCCGGGTTATCCTACACGCTTTCCATCCTGGTGCTTTCTCATCTAACATATCGCGAGCTTCTCGATCCGTGTGTGAGATCCCTCCAAGAACTCAATACCACCGTGCGCTGGCCCCACGGTGGGCGCCAACTGTCGTGGAATTGTCACGGCAGATGTCCTTAGTGTGAGGACTTAGTCGTGAGGCCAGCGCATCTATGTAGTAGCTTGAGAGGGGTTGATTGGGATGAGAGACGCAGGGCGGATCAACGCACAAGACAAGGGTTTAGACAGCTTCAGGCCCCGGGAAACATCATCCGGTAACAACCCTAGTGCTGTTTGAGGCTAGGTCTCATTATGATCACGGGAGAGTCGCCGGCTCCGGCTCTCGGTGTTTAGCCCTAGAGATTATTTCTTGTTGCCTGTCCCTCTTTGGGGTGCCCTGCCCCTCCTTATATAAGTTAGAGGGGCGAGTTACATGTGGAGTCCTAGTAGGACTAGGACTAGTCTATCTTCTCTTACAAGTTAATTACAAGTCCGGGTCTTGCTTCCTCGTAAAGGAAATATTCGTCATCCCTTTCTTCTTAAGCCGGCCCATCATAAACGTGAGTCGGCCTTCTGGGCCTTGGGCCTTGTCTTCTATCTGACCCGCCGTCGGGGCCATCCATGAGTCGTCAGGCTCGTGAGTCGTCTGGCAGTGAGCCGCCAGTCCTCCGGCGGGTCACGGTGAAGCGCCAAGTCCGGCCGGGCCATACTTCCGGCCGGGTCATACCGCGGGGTATATCCCCGACACAAATGCAGCGACGTTAGGAGCTCGGGAAGTAGAGCAAGGCCGATTTCGAATGAAGTTATACCTGAGGGTCACCGGGATGTCACTAGGTGGGCGGCGGGAGGCCGGATCTGCCCACACTACGACAGCGAGGAAGAAGGGGTGGGAGGCCCTCCTTCGCCAGCGATGCTTGGGAGAGAATGGCAAGGCACGCTGATCAGGACGCGCCGGCAGTGGGTAAGAGCTGTCGCCGAGGACGACCGCGTGAATGTTGCACCTTCTCAACTTCCCCGACGGAGAGGATCCGGCTGGATCTGTGACCAGCGGTGAGTAGAGAGAGAGAGTGTGGCCACCGCTGTCGTGTTTAGATCTGGGGAGGACGAGACAGTGTGAAGAGAGCAACACTAGCAAGCAAGCGCGGAGGCTCCTGCCTATATAGTGGAGTACTAGTTTTTTTTTGTCTACCGGCCAGAGCCGGCTTGACCTCGGCAATGACTGTCGAGAAGTCTTCATGCACGTGCCCCAGAGGCGCAGTTGTCGTCATTTTGATCTGAAGCACCGGATTATAACATATAACACGAAAAAATGCCACATGACAAGAAATCATAACCTCACTGCCCAAAGGAGACAAGATGAATCCCGACGGACAAACTAGACGAGGATCAAAGCTCAAATTAAAGATAAACTCGTAGAAAAGGGGTCCGTCAATAGATGTCCTAATTAACATAGCCGGCTTGACCTAGATGGCAGCCGAGTAGTCTTCGTGCATGTGCCCCCAATGACTAGCCCAACTCAGTTGTCGCTATTTAACCCTCGCAGTGATCCGAAGCACATGACACCTAATTTTGCGAGATGACAAGAAACCTTTTTTCAGATTTCTCACCAGATCTACAGCCCTGTACAATACAGCCTGCACGATATGTAGACGATAGCCAATCCAGGCGTGTCTGCTGGAGTCTGGTCACATGAATGGACGAACTGATATTCCGTGTCTTGCAGGGATCGTCCAGGTACCAACGTATGTACTTCTATTAACTCACCCGACTTGCGGGGCCGGGGAGTGTGCCTATGGGTTCTCAATTGCGGTCCCACATGTGTGTGCAAACCCAATATGACGCGCATTCCATTCGGAGAGCGGCGTGCCAGACCGACCGACTGTCTGGGGTGCGACGTGAACGCGACGGGCGTGCTGTATACTCCGTACATGTGTACCGCCGTTTTCTTGAGGCTTTGCTCCATGGCGCAATCCGTGGATACAAAATTAGTATACTGTACTATTTAAAAGTCGAGGGCGGGGCTTTTCCCGCGCGGTAGGCAGGGCAGTTCCGCCTAGTCGGTTCGACAGAGACGCGAGAAGATGAGGGAGTAGGCTGCTGCAAACGTAGGGTTGTGTGATTTGACAGTGAGTTACTGCTGGACAGGTGGGGCCCGGTGATATAACTTGCCATTATCATTTTAACTGCGGCGCTACGACCGGCTGGAGTCTCCCGATTCCTAACCACCTCCATACAGGTGCCTCTCTCGATGCTCCACCATGTAGAGGCTGGCTCTTGCTTGAGATCCCACTCCTCCACTTTTTCCTTGCCTCTTTCCCCCACAAATGCAAAAATGCCATGTAAAGCGGGCTTATAGCCCACTATTGTACTTGATCCTACAGGTGCTAAGCCTGCCACATAGGCATAAAGTCTGGTGTGGCAAGTTAATTAAGAAGAGAGAGACTAGTTTGGTGACCCCAGGAAGAAACGGTGATAAGCGCATGTACCTAGATGAAGCAAACTTAGCAACAAAAAACTAAGCACCTATGCATTGGGGACTTGAGTTGCTAAGCCATTTAATGCCCATAGCACCTCATCTAAGCACCATTTCATTGGAAGAGGTCACTCCTTGGCAAATGCAATAAATACTACGAAGAAAGAGATAGAGAGAAGTAAACAAAAAATACTCTTATACCCAACCTTATAGCTAACCTTGTTGTATGAGTGACTAAGTGATGACTATGTATGACATGCCAACATCAAGATAGCCTAACGCACCGTGTTAAATTTCCAAGGGCGCGAGCGAGGCGACGGTCATGGTAGGCGCGACCATGATACGGGCTGCTGGCAGCCCTTGGATCTGAGATCGAACGGTCGCATGCTAAGTTGCTGAAAATTTGCAGAATAACCCTCCAGGATAGGATATTCACCCATAGGTCTAGAATCACGCCATGCAACCGTTCGATCTCAGATTCAAGGGCTCTCGGAAGCTCGTGTCATGGGAGAATGGAAAGCTTCGTATCACCTGTAATTTTCCCAACGCTTGACATGACATCGAAAGCCATTTAATTGGGCGTCGAGTAGACATGACATCTAATTGGGCCCCCATAGTACTGTGCATGAATCCATTTATCCACCAGGCAAGCCATTACCCTGCCATTCGCACACGCCCCCCACTCGACATTTTTACAATCGATAAACCGCTCCTAGTCGTCCCGTCCTTTCACATTACGGCAGTTCCACTAATCCTAACCCTCCTCCCAAATCCATGGCGTCCCAAATCTCCATGATCGGTGGTGAGTACAAGGTTAGAACCATCACCGGCGATGAGTTCGATGTCATTACACCCGTTCTTCCGCAACGGTGAAAGAATGCCTTGCTCGCTTCAAACGCATGTTCGAAAACTCAAATGATGAGTGGGTCGCTGGGCTAGATGTTGAGTACACCACAGTCCTGGGAAGCGAGAAGAAACTAAAGGAGGCAGAGAAGAAGAAGCCCGCCGTGATCCAGGTTTGCATGCATGACTTATGCTTGGTCTACCACATATGCCATGCCGACGTTGAGTGCGAGGAATTTAAGAAGTTCCTCAAGGGCGGCCGAGTCAAATTCGTTACTGTAGACTTTAGGAACGACAAGGAAATCTTGGGTCAGATAGGCTTCGTTGTAGGTGACCCGTTCGACCTCCAGAAGGAAGGGATGGTGGCCTCCCTTGATCAGCCTTCAATGCTGACCCTGGCAGGAACCGTGGTTCATCCTTCGTACGGTGAACTGAAGAAACCTCCGCACACGTTTCATCGTGCATGGCAGTGGACTATACTAGATATAGACCACATCCACTACACTGCAATGGATGGCTACCTTTGTTTCAATATCTACAAGGGTTGGATGAAGAGCAAGAGCCAAGTGTGCGGTTTAAGCAAAGAAGTATCGCCCAAGAGGAAGAGGGACAAGGACGAAGTCGAGCATCTGGACGAGGACTCCGAGTAAGCTGGCAGTGTCATTGCTCATGGTGGTTCTAATGCAGTGTCTACCGGATTAGTTGCCTAGTTTAATTTCTGGTGTGCTTAGTTTTATTTGAGGGGTGTGTTGTGCTGAGCCCCCAGCAGAACTATGTTATGTTTCTTCTCGTTATATTTTGTACATTTCATCTTTTAGTTGGTATAGTACTACCACTCGTTTCTTGACATTATATACGTACAATATATATGGCCAACATCATATAGCCAGCAGTTTAGTTGTCAAAGAATTTCAGGGTGCTTAGTTTTGTCAAAGAATTCCAGGGTGCTTAGTTTTATTTGAGGGGTGTGTTGTGCTGGACACCATTAACTTATCATTGTGAGAATCGGCTTATTTTTGTCATGTAACATGGTCAACGGGTTTGACGTGAAAATAACAATGTCTAATGGCATTTCTGAGCAAACATCTAACTTAACGATGGCATTTTTTAGATATCTAATTGCATTTTTGAACAGACATCTCACGGATCGATGGCATTTTTTGAGTAGTTGTCCCTAACTTCTAATGGTAAAACTGAGTAGTGATACACAACTAGTGGCATAAATAATAAGAACCCAAGAATTAAATAGGTATGCTAATTTCTTTCTTTCTTTCTTTATTTCTTTATACCTTTGTGTGCGAAACAATATACGCTGCCTCCCCCAGATTTTCTTTACAGAGGCAACATAGAACTATATGAGTGCCCTGTTAAATTTTGGAATTATTCCGGGTTCGTTTGGCCTTTTTTATACATTAATTGAGTTTCTAGTTATTTAATGTGCATAATTCAAATTTGAACTACAAGCACATGCTCCCGTGCACCAAAGTTGACTGAAAAATCACATGTGTGTCCTCGGGTGAATTTCTAGGTCACATGCAAGAAATGGGAATGAAATTCAAACATCTGGGCATCGTGGTTCAGCCGAGAACATTGAGAAGCTTGGTTTTAAAATTATTGTAAATCCAAAACACGCCTGAAAATCATGAAACTTGGCATGGTGTTCATGGTACTACCATGCTGTGGTAATTTTTTTTGCAAAATAGGAACAAGTTTTGGTATAAGTTTCTTGCAAACCGAAGCTTCTCTCAAGAAGGCTCGTGGTTCTGAGAGGGAACGTGTCACCTTTGTGTGCATAATTCAAATTTTAAATACAAGCACATGCTCCAGTGCACCAAAGTTGGTTGAAAAATCACATGTGTTTCCTCGGGTAAATTTCTAGGTCCCATGCCAGAAATGGGAATGAAATTCAAACATCTGGGCGTCATGGCTCGGCTAGAAACATTGAGAAACTTGGTTTTTTAATTCCTGTAAATCCGAAACACGCATGAAAATCATGAAACTTGGCTTGGTGTCATGAAATAGCACCAACATGCTGTCGTAATTTTGTTGTCCGATTTGCGAAGGCGCACACATTAACAATCAACAAAGTCATTTTGGAACAAGTGCTGTCACGTTACAATCGAAAACACAAGTATTATTGAAACCGTGGGCATTCTATTTACCATTTACGTGCCGCCACGCATCCCCTTCTTTTTATTAGCTAGGAGTCTCCGTGCAGGGTAGCTATTTGAGTACGGGAGGCGAGCGATCAGACCCCTGCGCGTGCTTATCTGGAGGATAGCCCTTTGACCTCCATCTGTCGTCCACCTCTCTCCCAGGGTCTCCATTAATGGCGCCCGAGCCTCTGTTTAATGGCGTGGCAATGTCTCACTCGACTGAGATTTAAGAGAGAAAAAAGAAAATCTAAAAAAAATTGCACGGATCTTGATGTAAGATCCGACGGACCTATATGGCATCTACTGCGACTTATAGCAAGACCGATGAATATATATAAGGACGATGAGAGAGGATAATAATTGTCTTACATAATTAGGAAGATAATTAAAAAAGCCACATGGGGCTACGCCCGAAATACACAAGGTCAAAAGAAGAAGGAAGATGCATATAACTATCTGGCTCGCTGATCTCTACTTTCTTTATGCGCTGCAGGTCGCGGAGACTAGTTCTCGTGGCGGGCGATGATCTCTTTCATCAGTTTCATGTCCTTAATATGCTGCTTGGCAGCATCCATGGATTCCTCCACCAGCCTGTTGCGCTCGATGCGGAGCATGGCATTCTCGTCCATAAGTTTCTTGATGATGACACCCGTCCTCTGCAACAAGGCAGCAGTCTCCTCCTCCTGCTTCGCCCTTCCGGCGATCTTCGCCCTCAGCAGGTCGCTCACCCCGGCGCTTCGCATTGCCCTCCCCTAGTTGCCAGATGACGCCGGTAGCCTCGTCTTGCATCCTCGCCCAGCTGGAGATCTGATCCATCTGGCTATGGACTATCGCATGCATGCGCCTGTAAGAGTCCTCGCCTACCCGCGAGAAATTTTCCCAGGCCGCCACGGCGCGGCGGGACCTCCCTACTGCTTTGGCGGTGCGGCGGGACATCTCTGCTGCTTCGGCGGCATGGCCGGAGCAGTCTGCTACATCGACGGCGTGGCGGGACCTCCATGCTGCTTCGGTAGCGCGGTGGGACCTCTGTGCTGCTACTGCTGCACGGCTGGACATGTTGGCTGCTTTCGGGCGAGGAGGGACATCTCTCGTGCTTCCTCTTCCATGCTCACCTCTCCCTGGTGGAAATCTCTCGACCCAGAACTCATGCTCGCTATGGCTTGATTGACTTGATTGGTTTTTGTGGATGAGGAGTTGAGGAGGAATGTGCAGTCATCTTAGCATAGTAGTATTTATAACCGAGTACTACTAATACGTTCCTAAGTGGGAAACCGTTTAGGTTGTGATCGGTGTGAACAGGTTTGCAATTAAATATAGCGTGGTAGTAGTAATTTGGAATGTGACGAGACGCGCTCAAAATTTATTGACGGTTCTAGTTTCGAAGTGCGGCACTATTCTCGGATGGCGTAACGTCGGCACGTTTTCTCGTCCGTGGTGTAGCATATGCCATGGTACTAGTTCTTTTTCTACTGCTGTGTACGTGCAAAAACTGGCACCGTGGGATACATATCTTACGCTTGGCGTTCGACAGGAATAGCCTCGTGGCGAGCTATAGACTAGTCTTTTTTCCAGACGCATTACACCTATCTCTCGGGACTTCTCGCACGCACCATCACTGCTCCCTAGGTCAATGCCACCCACATACAGTTGTACTCTGAGAAGAGGTGCACGCACGCACTCGTCCTCTCTCACACACGCATCTGTAGCTACGAATTGTAGTGTTCTCAACAATCCGATTGGCTCTATCATAGGTTTCACGTTGCTCCTTGGCCTTGAGATTGAGAAGTTTAAAACGCGGAGGCTAAGATGGAGGCGCGAGGTTTTGGTTAATGTGCGGGCCGCACACGGCACCAACACGACACGAGCTTCGTCTGCCTGGTGCGCATGCAGTCGGGTGAGTTGTCCAAGTATAGACACAACCAGGCCCTCGTTCGTATCCGCGCCTCGACTTTGGCTGGTCATAGTGGAGAGTAGCATAGACTTGTTACTAGTACCTTCATAGTGGGTAGTGTCATATAGTATATGCATAATTGGCGACGAGTGCTCTCTATATGTACCACCTTTTTTCTTTAATTACATCTTGTTAGTTTTGCTCCATGGCGCAATCCATCGATACTACTACTGTACAAATGTATACATTTTTTAAAAGGCTAGAGGGCGGGGCAGTCTAGCTTGGTCCTTTTCACGAGAGGCGAGGGCCTTTGTGATTTGACGGCTCATTACTGTTGGAAGGCGGGGCCTTGGGATTTGACTACTCGTATAAATGTGCCGACGACCTAAGGAGGAGCAAAGAACCGTGCGGTATACTCAAGTTTTCCACTGGAGTACGACGGAGGAGCACGAAACACGGCAGCCCAGTGCCATATCCTCTACTCTCTACTCTTATTATATATTACTAGCAAGAGGCATTGTTCTATTGGCGATAAAGAATGATCTAATTTGCTAGTCATCTCATTTTTAGCATTGTTCTATTCATGCCTCGCAGAGAAGGTGACACGTGCGGCGAAACACCCGAAGCAAAATAAGAAACACAGGAGCAAAAGAAGAAGGAGGATTATCACCCCCAAAAAAGAAGGAAGACGCACACACAAGTCTGGGGCGCTGCTCTCACTACATGAAGGGTTGCTGGCCGCGGAGTCGTAACTGCTTCTTCATCGCCTCCACGACCTCCATCTCCTTGCGCGTCTCCTCCGCCATCTTCATCATTGTGTCCATGACGCGGGATTTCTCGACGCGAGCCTTCATCATCTGTTCCACGGCCGCATTACGTACCTTGACAGCAGCCGGGTGCTCGATGCGGAGCTTCGCCAACTCCTCCTTCTGTTCCATGACGAGGGCCTGCAACATCTTCATCGAGGAACTACTATTCTCATGCAGCTTCTTCCAGCCGGCGTTCTCCTCCTTCAGCAGGTCGAGCTCGTGGCAGAGCTTCGCCTTGTCCTCCTGAAGTTGCAGGATTTCGCCGGTCGCCTTCTTCTCCGAGGCAATGCTCTTCTTCAGCAGCATCACCAAGCCGGCGGTCAACTCCCCCTGCTCATTGAGCTCAGCGGGCATGTCGTCGAGGCTCTCCTTCAGCAGCTCCACCAAGCCGTGGATGAACTCCTTCTGCTTATTGAGGTGCTTATTGAGCTGATCGGGCATGCCGTCGAGGGATAACGACTCCAGCGCCGCCAGCTCGGCATGTTCGCCTCCGCGTCTAGGGCGCTCCTGGGAGCCATCGCCTGCCCGTGAGAGATCTTTCGAGGTCTCTGCGTGGCGGCGAGCCCTCTCTTTTTTCCGCAGCCTTGGTTGCCGCTCCCTTGTTACGAGTAGTTCTCGACCTAGAGCTCTGCACACCGGCCATGGCAAGGACGGACGAAGAAGGAGGACTTATGAGGAGGAAGGTAGAGTAATTTTCGGTTAGGTAGTTCCCCTTTTTATAACCTAAGTACTAGCACTAGTACTAAAACCTGCATAGTGGGAACACGTTCAGGTTTGGTACGTACTGGTAGGTGTGAGCAGGCTTGCACTTAATTGTAGCACTAGTACTTTCGAATGTGATGGGAACAAGGTAAAGATTAATTGATGGTTTTTGGTTTCGAGGCCCGAAACGGCTCCCGATGAGTTTAGTGGAACATAAATTTCAAGTAGACTACACTGCTCAGATGCGTAAATATTATGTTACTGTCAAAAATTGGCACAAAATACGAAGGAGACCAATGGAAGTACTACTAGCAACCCATGATTTAACTACTCGCATGCGCGCAGTGGAGTAGTAATGTCTTTCTTCCGCCCTCACGTCCACTCAATTTGCATGCGCTGTATTAATTGACCATCAATGAAGTGAAGGACTTTACACGCGTCAAATTATCACATGGGGTGGATCTTGGTACAAAATTGCGTCCGCCCGTGTACCCGCGTGTGCGTGCGAGGGAATGAGTGCGTGCGTGGCGTGCGTGCACATCTTCGCTTCGTGCATGTACCGCCAGTGCGGCTCAGGGAGGACGAGTACATTCTTCTGGAACCAGCAGCACGTCACTGTGATCAATCCACACAAGGATGTCGCGACAACGCCTCCACATGTGCCACGTGGCTTCATGAACTGTAAGAGAGACACTGTGTAGCGTGCCATTGTGTTTTGCACATACTCGAAGTACTAGTAAGGTACACGTGCATTGCACGCGTCAGATTTTGCAACCAAATTATGAATAAATACCACACTGTAGCATGTAAGCTCTGAGTCATATATGCCTGATGTAGACCTTCGTTTAATTCTTATAGTTCATCTCATTCAAAATCAATTAGTTTTTATAAAAAACCTAGGGCCTCTTTGATTCGTAGGATTTCCAAAACGCGGGAATAGGAAGAACATGGGATTAGAGTGGAATGTCGTCTTGAATCCTACAGGATGGTACGAGTGTTTGATTGTGCATAGAAAAAACGCAGAATTCTTTCAAAGAGGTTTGAGTGGATGGGATGTTTCCTATGAAATCTAGTGCAAATGAATCATATGGAAAAATTCCTATGGTTTACAATCCTACGAATCAAACAACCAAGATAGGAAAAATTCCTAAGGATTAGAATCCTCCAAAATTCCTTCGAGAATCCTTTGAATCAAAGAAGCCCTTAATCTATTTTATGATTCATGGAATTGTGCGTTGTAAAGCATAAAGTAAAAACAAATAATGGCAATTCAACTAGAAAAAAAGTTTGGGCAGTTATGATACGGAAGATTCTAGAACAAAGGAGAACCACTGTTGTTTTGAGATTTGTGCATTATGCTTAAGTTCAACCATGGAGTCTGCTAGATTGTACATGTGGCAAAATCCGGTGGGGGGCTAGAAGATGGTGCGAGGGGCCGAGTGGAGGGAGACTATGAAGGAGTGCACAACTGCGAGATCGATATTTAGAGAGAGGGGGCGAGAACGTGCGCTGTTGCGCGCAGTGGCGGAGCCATGAAAAATGTCCCATGAGCTAGGGGGCCAAGCATTGCTAATCCTTTACGAGGAGGGCCAATTCATCAACTTAAACCATTTTTACCAGCAATTGTCTAATGATCACATTCATATTAGCCTCGATATATAGTGATGTTAGGGGGGCAGGGCCCTTGCTGCCCCCTGTCTTCGCCATTGTGCGCGCGTCTGAGAGATGAAGCGGAAGGCATGGATGATGAGAGGGGGGCGTTGGATATATAATTAATGTGGGTGTATTAGCTATATATGTAATCCTATATAGAGAGGTATAGATTGATCGATGTGGACGTGGGAAAGAGGGTGAGACCTCACTAGATATATAGATTGATCGGTTTATGTGGAAAACTATGAAAGACCTAGCTATATACACACACACATAGAGGAACATCGATCGTTGCGCATGCACGTGAGAGATAAAGAATGCCCGATATGATGGAGAGGGGGATGTGTGTGTGTGCCTTCATGGGAGACCGACCTGAAGAAAAAGATTGCATGTGTGCGATGGATAATGCCGACTGGTAGTGTGTGTGCATGCATGCACGAGAGAAAGTTAGTGGTACAATTATAAAGAGAAGACCAATGTGTGGGTGTAAAAGACTAGGTGAGGTCATAATCAATGTAAAGTTGAATTCAAATATTTGAATAAGAGATCATGATGTTTGAAACCCATGCATGCATGAATATAACGGAGATCTGCGCGGTGTGGTTTGGAAACGAGCATGTTGTAATGTATACACATTGAACAAGGTCAGACTGGTTTGAATTTGAGATACCGATGGCAGACATCGTTTGGCCACATTGCATCCGTGCATGGACACACTATTCTAATTGGAGATGATGGGTGGCTTTCGCATCACATATCTATATCTATACCCCTATATATATTATATTTTATATTTTTTATATAGTGTGCGGATAACTTTAACTTTGAAAGATGGTCGTTGGATGAGGCCAATCCGATGGTGCAGAGCTGGCAAATTTGAGCACTACTGGCCGTTGGATATCATCTAGATTCCACCAGATTTTGCCACATGTACAATCTAGAAGACTCTATGGTTGAACTTAAGCATAATGCACAAACCTCAAAACACAAGCACTTCTTCTTTGTTCTAGAATCTTCCGTATCAGAATTGCCCAAATGTTTTTCTACATGATTTGTTTTTACTTTATGCCTTACAACGCACAATTCCATGAATCTTAAAATAGATTAGCTTTCTTATAAAAACTAGATGATTTTGAATGAAATGAACTATAAGAATTAAACGAACATCTACATCATGCATATATGACTCAAAGCTTACATGCTATAATGTGGTATTTATTCATAATTTGGTTGCCAAATCTCATGCGTGCAATGCACGTGTACCTTACTAGTCTAAATGGTGTCTGTGTGTGTGTTGTGCGTGTTAAACACATTGTACGTAGTATATCATACTAGTCTAAATTGTCTTTTTTTTGGGTACACGTTAAGCTTGTTCTCCCGAAATTTCAAGCCGCGCCTTGTTATGCCGAAATTTCAAGCTAGCGTCTCTGTCTATCGTGCTGCGAAACTCCCGCCTCTTCAACCCGCGCCTTGTTACCCCGAAATATTTAAGATAAATCTTTGTCTCGTTGTGCTCCGACAACTCCCTCCATCTCAACCCGCGCCTTGCTATTCCAAAATTACAACGCGCGCGAAAACTCCCACCTCCTGTGAAATCCCGACACACGAAATGCCCGTGATACCCCTGAACCAAAAGAACCGCCTCAAATCGGTGGGGGTACTTTCATAACTTACCCCACATTTCGGACAAGCGCGTCCCTAAGCCATGGTTCCCCACTCCCATCCCATCCGCCCACCCAATCGTACACCGAGGCCAGGAAAACCCGCGAAGCCTCACACCCTCCTCCGTCCGCCACCCAGCCGGAGCCTCTTCCCCGACGATGTTGTCCACAGCAACACATCGACGTCCCTCATCCACCGTACCGGATGAGGATCCATCGTCGATCTGGTCGTCCCGCCGGTTCAGCCACCCCGTCCTCCACCTCCAAGGAGCTGCCCCGACATTCCCCTCGTCTTTCGTGCCACCTCCATTCCCACACTGCCGTCTTCACCTGCACCACTGGAAGAGCATCATCATCACCGTTTCCTCGAATGAAGCTGCGGCCTAATCGGCGCCACCAAAGAGGTTGTACACTAATCGCCGCATTTTCTTATTGATTCGATCTCACGGTGCTACCGGCACTCGGTCCCGAGCAGACACGGCGCGGCTCCCTCCACGGCGGCGTCGCCGGCCACTTCCTCCACGGCGTCGCTCCCTCGGCGGCGACGTCCACATCAGTCGGAGCTGCTGCTGCTTTAGCTCTTGCTCTTGCTCTCGGTCCCCTACCTGGTCTGCTCTTGCTCGCGCTGCTGCTCTCGCTCTTGCTCTTGCTTGCGATGCTGCTCCGATTTAGCTACACTTCAGTCGACTGAATTGACGTTTGGGTCAGTCGATTTTCAGGGGGTGGGGGGGGGGCTCGCCGGAGTTAAGGAAGAACCAGCCGCAGCGGGGAGGGGCGCTCGCCGGAGAGGTACCCCACTATCTATCTTAGGGTTCAGGGTGGGGCGGTGGTCACCGATGGTGGTGGGGCGGTGGCGTGGGGATCGCCGGAGAAAAAGCTCGGCATGGGGGGCCTAGAGGGATGGCCGGGGCGGCGGCGGACCGGCGGTGGGGAGTGTTTTCGGGGCGGGCGGGGCGGCGCACCGCCGGCCGCGGGCGGCGGGGGGCGGCTGTTTGGCCGGTGGTGGCTGGCGGCTCAGGGGGGTGGAGGTTGAAGATGAACTGCAGGCCCTTGATTTCGTATCCAACGGCTGCAAAATCGACTGACCAGAGATGAAAAAGTCAGTCGACTGACGTGTAGCCTCACCTCTAGTGCGTTTAGTTTCGACAGTAAAATTCAGTTCGACAGCAAAATTCAGTTTTGACAATTAAGTTCAGTTTCGACAGTTAAATTCAGTTTCGACAGTTAAGTTCAGAGATGAGCGGCTGATGTATACATCTAGCACTTTGTGGTTATGTATTTTACGTCATCTATTGGAGATGCTATTAGAATTCCACTCAGGTTAACGTTGTCTCTCTTGTCCTGCTTCAGCCTCGGCGTCGTACAACTCACCGGAGCTGCTCCAACGACGAAACCCTCCATCACAGCGGAGCAGTACCTCGGGCTCCATCTCCAGACGCCTAAGATCTTCTTCCCCTCCTCCGACAGCCAAGTCAGCCGGAGCATCCTCACCGGCCAACCCAATCACGCTGAGATCGACATGGCTTCGCCAAAGAGGTTGTACACTTCTTGTGGTTTGACTTAATCTCACCATGCTTCTTTGCATCCTGTGATCTTCCAATTCTTGTGAACCAAACACCCAGATTGGCAGAAATCCTGTGTTTTTAAATTCTCTGTTTTGCACGTGCATTCCTATCCTATTCCTGTCTATTTCCTATCCCTGCATTGTTAGAATCCTCAAATTCAAACAAGCCCTTACACAATTACTTCTGTTACAGATATGTGTCAAAGAAAACCTTGTGTGGTTTGTCCTGCTCCTGCGGTGCTGTGTTCCACCCCAGCTCAGCTGCTCCAACGACGGAAGGGTTCACCACAGCAGGGATCCGCTCTCCAGACTGTCTTTCGCCGCCTCAGATCTTCTTCCCTGCCGCCGGCAGCCACGACAACTGCATTACCATCATCAACTGAGCAGATGACCTTGAGGACTACACGGGTCCGCAAGAGAGGTCGCACTCTTCCGTGTCTGCTTACGTTATGCATCGCTTAATATGATGACATGCTACTTTATCGTCGTGTTCACCTATTAGACTCCGACTCAGGTCCAAACTTATGCTGAAACTTGAGTTTTTAAATGGTTGTGGGGTACATATTGGGGCAGCAATCAGTACTATCTGTCTACTATCTGGTTAATCTCGGGTGTCTACTATGAGTTTCATGTTGGGTGAAAACAAACATTAAAGGAGCATTATTTTTTAAAGCTATCTGCCTGCTATCATTTGTTTTGGGTCTATCCACAGTTTGCTACCATCACTCTGGATTTGTGCATGCACTCCTTACATAATCTCACTATGTTTTATTCCTATGCATGTCAGTTATTGTACACAATGGAACTGAACATGTAGAGCAAAAGAGACGAGCCTTGCGTGGCAATAAAATTTCATGCAGACGTCGCTCCATGGTGGGCGCAAAGGCAGCCCCCCCTCCACCCATTTCGGATCGTAATCAAGAGGAAGATAACTGTTCTGAGGGGGATTCAGAAGCAGAAGACCACTCCTATTTACCCCATGAGGTCTTCGCTCTAACTTGGCATGCTGATGTTGGTAATATCATGCATATGGTGCCTTGCATTGCTTACTGTATACATCAAAGATGTCATCTGCTTAGTTTAGACATGCTTTGTGTCAATGCCATCTGTTTAGTTTCTTTATCGTATATGTGAATCATGCAATGCCATCTTGTTTAGCCAGGCATCATATATGTGAATTTTGCAATGCCACCCTGGTTAGCCAGTCATCTTATATGTGAATTATATCATGACATCATTTTTTATTACGTGTTAAATTTGTCAACAATTTTAGTACATTCAATTACTCTTCCTGTGCATCAGCCATTCGGCACGGTCATGGAAAAATCTGGAGTGGAAACAAGGTCTTCAGAGCAGACAATGCTATCTGACGAAGCGCATGTCTTGCTGGTTACAGATAGCTCCTCAGAGGAGGATTCAGAGACAGATGACCAGTCCTATCCCCCCCCCCCGAGGTGCATGCTCTAACTTGGCAGGGTTATGTTGCTCATATCGTGCGTATGGTATCTTGCATTGCTATGTCATTTGCTTAGTTTAGACATGCTTTGTGTGAATGCCACC